>NC_064857.1:87153395-87273395 GCF_024139225.1 Suncus etruscus
ACATAGCCAGGAGTAACCCCTGAGCACTGCCGGCTGTGGCCCCCCCAAAAAAAACTCCCAAAAATGTATATGTATTTTTTATATATAAAAGCTATGGATGCAGGGACCAGAGCAATAGTACAGGAGGTAGGCCACTTGCCTTGCACTCAGCCGACCCAGTTTGATTCCAGAGCCATCAGGAATGATTCCTGAGTACAGAGCCAGGAGTGACAGCTGTGCACCATGGTACCCCAAAACCAAATCAAAGCTATGGACGCTATATTGTATACACACAGCTTGTTGGGTAATTTTCTACGTCTGCTTATTTAGCCACTATTGCAGGTTACTTTGTTCTTTTTTTGGGGGGTGGGTCACAGCAGCGCTCAGGGTTCCTCCTGGCTCTATACTCAGAAATCGCTCCTGGCAGGCTCAGGGGACCATATGGGATGCCGGGATTCGAACCGCCGTCCTTCTGAATGCAAGGCAAATGCTCAACCTCCGTGCCATCTCTCCGGCCCCAATATACATATTTTTATACATAAAAAATATAGTCTATGGGGCCAGAGAGATGGCATGGAGGTAAGGTATTTGCCTTGCATGCAGAATCCCTTCCATAATTGCTATCTCTCCAGCCCCGGTTACTTTGTTCTTAAGTTACAGATATTAAATGACATCTAGCTTTTCCCCCATTCAAGCTTAGTTTGATATATTTAAGAAGCATTGGGGGCTGGAGAGATAGCATGGAGGTAAGGCGTTTGCCTTTCATGCAGGAGGTCATCGGTTCGAATCCCAGCGCCCCATATGGTCCCCTGTGCCTGCCAGGAGCAATTTCTGAGCCTGGAGCCAGGAATAACCCCTGAGCACTGCCAGGTGTGACCCAAAAACCAAAAAAAAAAAAAAAAAAAAAAAAAGAAGCATTGCCTTTTTTTGTGGTGGTAGTGGGGCTTAAACTTTTTTTTTTTTTTTTGGTATTTGGTTTTTGGGCCATACCCAGTGGCACTCAGGGGCTACTCCTGGCTCTACACTCAGAAATCACTCCTGGCTCGGGGGACCATATGGGATGCCAGGATTCGAACCACTGTCTCTCTGCATGCGAGGCAAATGCCCTACCTCCATGCTATCTCTCTGGTCCCAAAATATTTTTTATAAAAAAACTTTATGATAGAGTCTGGAGCAATAGCATAGCTGGTAGAATGTTTGCTTTATACTCGGCTGACTAGGGTTTGATCCCCAGCATCCCATGTGGTCCCCTGCGCCTACCAGGGGTGATCTCTGAGTGCAGAGCTAGGAGTAACCTCTGAGCACTGTTGGGTGTGGCCAACCCCCCCTCCAAAATTCATGATTATTTATATTTATGTATCTGTATGTTTTTGGGCCACACCCGGTGGTGCTCAGGGGTTACTCCTGGCTGTCTGCTCAGAAATAGCTCCTGGCAGGCACAGGGGACCATATGGGACACCGGGATTCGAACCAACCACCTTAGGTCCTGGATCGGCTGCTTGCAAGGCAAACACCGCTGTGCTATCTCTCCGGGCCCCATATTTATGTATCTGTAAAACCTATTACTTAATTTAGCAGTTTTATCACCTCTTCTACGAGATTGACAAAGGGACTGAGCCTTTCAGGAAAAACCAATTTTCTTCTGACCTTTATTGACCTTTCCTGAACACCCTTTGACCTTGCAATTGGCAAGCTGAGATAAACTGATTTCTGTTGATTTTTCGGGGGGTCTTATGTCCTGTAATCCAGTGGCAAAATGCTGGTGCAGTGCTCGGACACTGGAGTGCAGAGAATTCTGCACTGACTTTGCTGCCTTCGCTCTACTCGACAGGGAGACACAAACTTGCCCGATCACAGAGATTCTTGGAGAGACGTGCAGGGCTGGGCTGTGATGGGAAGCAGCAACCGGAACCTGGCTGGGGTATCCTGGAAGAGTGTGGTCAATGGTGAGCATAAGCAAGACTGGGTGAGGGGAAGGTTTGAGACCCAGATCTCCTGGGAGGGCCACTGCCTTGCAAGTCATCGGAGTGTCTTCCTCTGCGCAGGCCACAGCACCTCCCTGAGCAGTGGCTGCTCTCCATCCAGCATCTCCAGCATGAGAATCCACTTCCCCGCATCCTACCAGGACCTGGCCAAGCACATTGTGGACCTCTCCATGGCAGATGTAACAGCTGCACCCTTTTGGGGGAAGAGGTGGAGGGAAAGGGCAAGGCAAAAGTGGTGGTCTCCGGTGGCTGAAGAGCTGCAGCAGTGACCTGGCCTGCTTTCAGGGGGCACACTGACATGGGTGGCCACTGTGTCCCCCAGGTAATGGCTGCTTGTTCAAATAGTCTGCACAATCTGTTTGGTCGCCATGAAGCAGCTGGCTGGAAGTAAGTGCCTGATGCAGTCTGAGCTTCCCTCTTACCCTCACCACTGCTCTAAGAGCCCAGAACCCCTCTCTCTCATGGTGTCTCACCCAGGTACCAGGGCCAGGAGCAAGAGGTACAACTTTACCACAAGGCCTTTTCTTCTACTCGCCATGGTTTCCTGGGGGCAGGCCTGGTGCTACAGCCTTTGTCCCACGTGTGGGCAGCAGTGAGTGACCCCACCCTCTGGCCCCTGTACCACCGGCCCATCCAGAAAGCAAGGCTGCACCAGCGAGTGACCAATAGCATCAACCTGGGTGAGCCCTGGGGACGGAAGTGTCAGGTCACCAGTGGGTACCTCCAGATGGCTCAGGCCAGACCACTGGGTGTTGGTGGATGGGTTATGGACACTTCTGGCCTGCCCACTTGCCTCCTGATCTGCTTCCGGCCCTGCAGTGTATCTGGTGTGCAACACCAACACATGTGCCCTAAAGCAGCCACGAGATTTCTGCTGCGTCTGCGTGGAAGCCAAAGAGGTGGGTACAAACACCATCTGTGCAGGCCTGCCTAGGGCTGCCCAGGGTGCGACTGACCTGCGTGTCTCCCCAGGGGCACCTGTCTATCATGGCAGCACAGTCTGTGTATGAACCATCTATGCCGAGGCCCAGCAGAGGGATGGTCCGCGGGGAGATCCTGCCCAGTGCCTGGATCCTGCAGCCTCTGACCAGGAATGGGAAGGAGATCACTAGAGTCATCTACTTGGCTCAGGTGTCTTAGCCCCACCCTCCAGCATAGCTGGCCCTGTATCACAGGCCCTGGTTCTCTGGCCTCAACTTCTTGGGACACAGAGCCCAGACACAGGCTGACGTGTGCCCTGAGACACATCAGCACTTTCAAATCCTCAAATCTGCTTTTTTTCAGGTAGAACTTGGTGCTCCTGGCTTCCCCCCTCAGCTCCTGGGTTCCTTCATCAAGCAGCAGCCACTTATTATAGCCAAACTGGCTTCCTTCCTGGGCAGTTAGTACTTCTTGGTGCTGAAGAAATGTAGGCCAGGATGCCAGGGCAGTTCCTCTTTCTGTATCAATGCATGAAGATGCCCTGTGGCTGGTGAGCCGTCAACACTGTAGCCAGAATGCCAGCGAAACCCAGTGTTCGTCCTGGCACCACTGCAGAGCAAGAGGGCCGGTGTTCTTGACCATCCTAAATGAATGACATTCAACTCAGCTCTTCGGATTTCCCAGCCTCTGGGACCTGATAGCACAAAGTTGTTCCAGAACAGCTCTTGGAACAGTTGTTCCAGGATAGCTCTGGCTCAGCGGGCTGGTAGCCACTGAACAAGATTTTGCTCAATATTCAGCTTCACTATGAGATGGAGTATCAGAAAATAACCAAAGTTTAAAAAAAAAAAATGAAAAAAAAAAAATCCTCTGGACAAACCAAAAGTGGATTTTCCTTGAAATTTTATAAAATGCTTCATGATTAACTTTTGATTGCTCCTTCCCCTTAGTCATACTTTATGTCTGAGGCCACAATCAAACAAAGCAGGCTCATCAGAGCGGGAGGACTGGTAGGGGACTGACCAGAAAGAGGAATTTCAAATGAGAAAGTGGCAATCCAAGTTTTTAGGGGAAAATACATTTCTGTTCCTTGCCTGACAGCCTTCATCCTTGCTAGCAAGGGTTCTTTTGTGAATTTTGTGCTGTTGCTTAACACTCCACCATTCCAGGATGGGAAAGAGAATGGTTTCAGTTTTCTTGCACTTAATGCTAAACTTTTATATTCTGTATAATTTCTGGAAGCAGTGGGCTGGGATGCCCAGAACTTAAAGGTGATTCTAAGGGGATGAGAAAAGATAGTAAAAAAGGTAAAGAAGGTAGTTTTGCAGATTCAGGGTTCATCCTTCTATAAGTGTGGGATTCTTCCCTATTACCTCAGATTATTTATTATTGAAAGTTTTTTCATTGTTTTTATATTTTATTTTTCTGGTGATAACTTATTTAACACTTCATTGATAAAAATATATTTTCAGAACAAAATGTCCTTTGTGTCCTTTTATGAAAAGAGGTACCTTGGGTGTCACATGAGTATTTACATGTTACTAGAAGAATGCCCACTTGAGCAGTCTGCCGCATGGAAGCTCATCAGACGTATACATGGCCGAAGAATTCATTGTGGCCATTGATATAGGAAGCCACATGCCATACTTGTGAGTCAACATGTGAAAGTGTTGATTTTGACTTGTATCACTGGTCCTGGTTTCTGATTCAGTAGCCTGGATAAAAAGAGGCTACTGGCATAGGCACTCATCCTGCAGGTGGCACTAGTTTGTTAATTCCTAGATCATTTTACGCACGTATAAGTGGGACGCCCGTTTCTTTAAGGGCTTCAGGCTTTCCTGATGGTACAGAAAGAGAAAACAATTCTTTAAACTTTTGGTTAAGTTTTCTATTAGGAAAGATATGCAGTGACTGAGAAACACCTCTAGAGTACTCCCCATGATCTCTAAGATAACCATAAACTGCCCCCAAGAAAGGCTCGAATAATCTGTGGGAGAAGCTTCACATATTTCCAGCTTAACCCTTCTGAGGGTAACAGCTCTGTTCAGTCAGCACCTACCCTAGAGTGTACTTGAATCTGTACATCCTTCTACAGGGAAGAAGTCAGGTGGAAATAACTAGACATGAAGCCCCTGGTAAGAAAAAGAGTTTATTTTAAAAAGCTCCAAAATTCTCTCATGTGTGGCTCTTGGGTAGAGCTGGGCTGCTACCTGCAACAGGAAGCCAGTCTGTCAGGACAGGAGACCCCCAAGATTCAATTTTACTTACAAGTTGAGCAGAAGTCTCTGTCATGATTTCCCGAACCACAAAGTTTTATTCAATGCTGGCATAGCAGCAAGTACAACTTTCGGATACGTCATTCCATTTAGTATCCAAATGTTAACTGCCATCTTCTGGTGCAGGACCCTGGAGTCCTAGACTTGTCCACTATCATCCGAACCAGGCAAACTCCTTGCAATCTTGATTGCAGACTTGCAAGGTTCAGTGGTGGGCACTTGAGACAGGCAACTGGGGCTGGTGAGGTGCCCAAGCTAGGGCACTTCCCAGTCCTAGCTCTGGGCCAGCAAAGTCCCCCTGTTTGGATGTATCAGCTCAGAGGCCTTGAGCTTCAGTTCTAGTGTGTTGGGCTCAGCTAGAAACAGGTTGAACAAGGTAGCTAGTTCTTCGGAGAAGTCCTAGTATAAACAAAAAGATGACAGAAAAGGCAGATATATAATACTGGAAGATTAGCTTCGGGGTTGTGTGGAGAGTCTAGAAATTATCTATTCTTATCACTGTGGTTAGTTAATTTTACAATAAAAATCCTAGCTCTAGGGGTCAGAGAGATACTAGTCTATAAGGCACTTGCCCTGCAAGCAGCTGACCTGGTTATCTCTTATACTCCACCCAAAAACAAAGTAGCAAGATTTTAAGAAAGCCAGGGCCCATCACTTGCCACGTCTTTCAGAATTCTTTACCTCTGGCCACTGGGCCTCGTGGAGGTTGCCCAGGCAGGCTTCTATCTCCGTCTGTTCCATCAGACCTTTCTCTACCAGCTCCCGAAGCAAGAAGAGCAGCAAGTCCCACTGCAACACAGACACGAAGCAAGTGAGATAAGGACAGCAAGTTGGCCCTGACACAGGTGGGAAAGGGAGGAAGGGGTCTCCCTGCAAGGGGGGGCAGGAAGGGAAACAAAGGAGGGCCTAGTTTGTCTCACAAACGCTCACCTCTCTTGGCCGAGTATGTGCTAGAAGCCCTACATTCCTTGGGCTTAACAGTAGCTGTATTGGAACCAGCACCTGAAAATCATCCTTCCACAGGGAAAGAAGTGTGTGTAGGAGTCTTCGAGCCTGCCCACGCTCTAGCCGGTGCTGTGCCAGGGGTCCCAGGATAGGAATTTGATCAGCAACTACAGAAAGGAAAGCCAAACATTAAGAAATGGAGACAGGACATTATCACCTCCGGGAGGAAGAGCATAAGTGAGCACCGAGCTTATCATCTTGTTGCCCCAACTATACATACCAAGGAAGGATGCTAGCTCCACGGAGCATTTTGCCAGATGCTGCTCAGCAGGTGGGCACAGGAACTGGGAAAAGAGGGAGAAATTAACCATCTTTCAGCAACTTGGGTGGTTAGGCACTAAGAGAGACATCTGCTACATCTCACCTTGCGGCACTGGAGAACCTGGCCTAACTGGTCCAAGAGCTGCTCCAGATGCTCTGGGGAAACGCCCTCTTCAGGGTCTCGGGGCCCAATGGCCAGAGCGAGCACATCCTAGAGAGAATGATAAGGAGCAGAGTAAGATTTGACACCGGTGGGGCCTACAAAGCCCCGAGATACTCAGGGCTGAGCAGTGGAGAGCAGCAGGACAAAAAGGGAAGCTGGGAGTCCCTTGGCATGAAGTGCCTGAACCTGGCCCTTAAGAGAAGGGCTCAGGCAAGACTGTACAGCTGGGACAAACAACCAAGTAGACAAAAGGGAACAGAGAAGCTGAGTGGCAACACAATATCAGGGAACCTATCACCTATTTTGGGACAAAGACCTTTCCAGGGGCCATTTTCCTGTGCAGGCCTTTAAAGAAACTTAGATTCCACTCTCAGGAGGGGAAGTATCTATACAGAAATCTCGGGGGTCTCAAACTCGCGGCCCTCCATACAACATTTTGTGGCCCTGCCCTAGAGGCATCTTTTTTAATTTTGTTTCGTTTTAGTTGTTTGGGTCACACCCCAATGTTCAAGGCTTACTACTGACTTTGCACTCAAGGATCACCCCGACTTTGCCTCCTGCGGCCCCCAAGTAAATTGAGTTTGAGACCCCTGTATGGTGAAAACAACCAGCTGATGATGGTTCTTGGCCTTTACTTCTCCCTCCTCCTTAGTCCCTAATATGGTCTCCCAACTAAATTTTTCATTTCTGGTGTGTGGTATCAAACTCAGGGCATTATAGGCATGAGGCATATAGCTCTGCCGCACATCCAGCCCAACTTTTTGGGTTTTACTTTTAATAGGGGAGGAAGTCACCTCAGTGACTCCAGATTGAACCCAGGGTTTGTGCATGCCAGTCTTTCAAGCCACCACCTGAACTGAGTGCATTCAAAAGTTTCTTACTCTCTATATTTAATTAAATATCACCTTACACAGTAAAATAATTTTTTTTATTTATTTATTTTTTTTTTTTTTTTTGGTTTTTGGGCCACACCCAGCAGTGCTCAGGGGTTACTCCTGGCTCTATGCTCAGAAATCGCAGGCATGGGGGACCATATGGGATGCCGGGATTAGAACCACCGTCCTTCTACATGCAAGGCAAACGCCTTACCTCCATGCTCTCTCTCCAGCCCCAGTAAAATAATTTCAAATCAGACTTTTCAATATAACGACCCCTTCACACCACTTCCATTGCCATTCATTTTAACTAAAGGAGTCAAATATTTCCTATTTCCCCCGAACTTCTCAGCTACCACGCCAGAGAAGGACAATTAGGAAAACCACTTGAAAACCTACATAATCTGGACAACACAGAAGCTGCTACACATGGATACTGGAGCCAACACGAGAGGAAAGACCAGGAAGGGAGCGGGGGAGTCGGGGAGCTGTGTACTTTGATCTCGGAGATGAGGTGGGAGGGGAGGGGAGCATGGTGCTCACAGGCACAGGAGCAGCCCCTCCGCTCCCCCCGGACAGCAGGTTCTGGACCCTGGGCTCGAAGCATGCGACTCACTGCAGCTTTCACCTCTCTCCTGATTAGTGCTGTAGACCAGATGGGGACAAGAAAAGGGTCAGCACAGCACCCTGCCTGGCCCACCTGCCAGCCCGTGCCTTCAGTGTTTCCAACCGGTTTGAGCCCCATCTTCCCCGAAAGGCGTCCAACTTCCTGCCAGTCCACTTCTGAACACCTGGCCCTCTTCTCCCTTGCCCTGCCCTTACCTGTGATGTTAGCTGACAACCAAGCACAAGCTTTCTCTGTTGCAAGCCCCACAGCAATGTTTTCTGCACTGCTCAGAACCTGTGATACAGAAATATTAATTGGGTAAAGGGCAGATTGGGGACGATGGTAAATTTCCATTTTTAGGATTTCATTCACGCTCCTGGGCAGTGCCCTCCAGAACCCCTAGTGCACTTCTCACACCATCATTGCTGCGCCCACTGGGTGCTTCCACTTTTACGTACAGCTGCAGGGGTCTCCTCAGGAAGTAGTGCCCGCACAGCCCCAGGGCTCTTCTTCTGACAGAACCTGGAGGGAGAGGGAGGTGAATTCACTTCGTGCCTCAAGACTGATCCACAGAAGGAAATGCCCAAAACCAAAACACTAGGGAGAAGCACTGCTAGTCTATAGCCCAGCCCTTGTTTAGGAAGAAACGGGGAACCCAACCACTGGCTCCATAGCATTAAGCATATTTGCTTCTTTTGTACTTTGCTTCTGGGGAAAGGACAAAGAGTAAAAGAGAAAAAGGAGTGAGGAGTGCAGATGCAGTTTCTTACTCCCGCCCTTGGGTCAGTGCCTGAGCTCCGTGAGGACACAGCTGGGAACACAAGATCTCCAACAGATGGGCTGGATCGCTCCCTTCTTGTCCCTGTGACAACAGCTGATCCTGAAGAAGTGACTCTGCCTGGCACACCAGATCTGCCACCAGAGTGGCCCTGTAGCAGGAATGGCAGGGTTGGAGGGAATTGGGCTGTAAACCAAAAGTGCGTGAGAGCACTCCCCTCCCTGTTCACCCCCAGCCCACATTATTGTTTGGGAGCAATGGGAAGCAGATCCCAAAACTCGCATACTCACTTAATATGTTTGACACAGTTAGAGCCAATTCGCTCTGCTACAAACTCCACGGTCCTGCGCAGGGAGGGAGGCTGGTTGTGGAAAAAGGCTTGTGCCAGCTGGGCCTGTGAGGAGGAAGGGAGCGTTGAGTTTCTTCTCTCTTCTCCATTGGCTGCTCCTGCCCCCTCCTTGCCACTCACCTGGAGGCCCTGGGTGGTGAGGGGAGGCTGGGTACCCAGGCTGGTGGTGGTGGTGGGAGTGATTTTCCTTATGAAGCCCCCACTCCGCCCACTGCTGCCGGACACCCAAGATGCCAGTAGTTTCCGAAGCTCGCCTGCATCACAAAAGCCAGATGTTTCCCAGCAGCCCCAAATGCCTACCAAACACCTAGACTTTGAGCGATGGAGGAAAAAGGTGGAGGCACTCAGGGCAGCTAAAAGCAAAACACAACTAGGGTGCCTCCTGGGCAATCATGATGAGATAGGCCAAATACTGGGGAGTCCTGGGGGAGAATCATTCTCACCAATATAGGGGCAGCAGGTGTAGAGCAGATGTTGGTCCACCACAGGCATGCCATCCTAGAGAGAATGAGCCAGCTTTCAGAAGGCAACTTTCCCTTCTCTTTTCCCAGTGCCCAGATAGAAGGATGTTTGATCCCTGTTCTAGTTCTTTCAAATCGTCCCCATCTGCTTTATCTATCTATTGGGTTACCATGGCTCTGACTGGACCCCAACACATACCAACCCAGGCTCAACAGCAGCTACTGTATCCACTTCAAAAGTGTCCAACTGACTCTCTTCCACAAAGAACAAGTCCTCGGGAACTGTGGGGATCTGGAGAGATTAGGGCAGGACAGCGCTGTCAGCACCTCAGATTCAGCATCCCTTTGCCTCATGGTTCCGAATCAACTCCCTCTCATACCACGAGTGCCAGGTTTCGAATTAAGACACTAGATTCCATCCCAACCTACTCTGTGTCCCTGTCCTCCACTTTGAGCCATAGTATCTGACCTCTTACTCCACCAACCTGGAAGAGCCAGCCCAGGACAGCAAGTAGCAGCAACTTGTTGAGGAAACACATCTCCCCTTTGCTTTCCTTTGACAAGACCAAGCTCCTAACAGAGAAATGAAGAGTAAATTGAACATGGCAAGTGGAGCAGAGTGCCAGCGATGGGATGGCAATTTTCACGAGACCTGTCATGAGGTGTCCCTGATCTCGCTTCCTCTGTATCTATTTAACTACATTTTGGGGCTGGGGGCAGAAAGTCTGGGAAAAGAATTAGAGATTACTCTGCATGAGGCTCCAGAATGGCCCAGCTTTTGGAGTTTTCTCCTGCCCTGCACTCAACTGGGCCAAAGTAGGTAAAAAGGCCAAAGCATGTTTTGTGTGGATGAGTCTGCCTCTCCAGGTTAGGGGCAGGGGGTAGGGGGTGTAAAGCTGTAGAAATCACAAATGTAGGGGCCTGAAGAGATAGCACAGCGGCGTTTGCCTTGCAAGCAGCCGATCCAGGACCAAAAGTGGTTGGTTCGAATCCCAGTGTCCCTTATGGTCCCCCATGCCTGCCAGGAGCTATTTCTGAGCGGACAGCCAGGAGTAACCCCTGAGCATCGCCGGGTGTGGGCCCCCCCCCAAAAAAAAACATTAAAAAATTTTTTTCTTAAAAAAAAAAAAAAAAAAAAAAAACACACAAATGTAGCAAAAATTGCATTGTCATAAATAGTTTGAACAGTTCTCCCAGGACCCAATTCTCTCGCCTTGCTGATTCTCGACTCACCGATGCAGGTGGATCAGGAGAGAGAAGATGCTGCGGTAATAGTCCAGCAGGGGCACGATGTGGTCAGCAAGAGACAGGAATTCTACCAACCAGGGCACTGTGAGCACTGTTCGTCGGGTCTGCAGCCCCTGCTGTAGCAGGGCCCGCACATCCAAGGCAGGGGGCACCTGGCAGGGAAGCTCAGTCAGGGGGCGGCTCCTGGGGGCAGGGAAGCTCTCAGTACATTGCTATGTACCTCCTCCCAGATCCCTCCTTACCAGAGCCCCCATTTACCTGGCTCCTCAAGGCCAGAATAGAGTCCTGGAGCTCCCGAGTTGGGGGTGGTTCGGGCCCCCGATAGGGCAAGAAAACCACAAACCCCAGGAATTTAGCCAGAAGCCTGAGGCTAAGCAGCACCATAGCGAATTGTCTTCGTTCACCCTGAAGGGAGGGAATCAAGGGATGTAAAAGGTTCTGGCTTTATTCTTGAGGACATCTGTCAGTGTGTTCTGCTTTCTGACCTGCCAGTCCACATCTGAGTCCCCATCTTCATCACTAGGCTCAGGCTGAGGCAGAGTGAAGTTGTTGAGCTCCCGGATCTTCAAGCTTAGACTATCTATGAGATGCTGATTAAACTGGAAGCTAAGAAAGAGAGTGAGCTGGACCAGAGTGTTAGTATAGTATGTTAGGAACTTGCACAAGGCTGGCCAAGGTTAGATCCCCAGTATCCATCCCATTTGGTTTTCCAAGCCCACAAAGGCTAAATAAATCCTAAGCTTAGATCTAGCAATAACCCCTGAGAACCACTGGGTGTGGCCCAAAAAAACAAAGACAAAAAAAATGGGGAAAGGCACCAGAAGGAGCACAGGAATGGAGGGAATAAAAACTTCCAGAGGCAGCATGGGCAGGGGAGAGGGGAGACTGAAAAATGATGAAGCTGTTTATGTGGGTGATGAATAAGAAGGGAAATGGAGGCAGCAAATGTGAGCCAGGATGAGTTCAGAGAGCACCATGCCCCACTGTGTCATTTGCCACACACGTCATCCCAGTCTAGGAAGGGAACTACCCTTTCCCAGGAAACAAATCTCTCCTTGTCTCGGCCTCCCTCCTGGGGGTGCACAGTGAGCCTTTACCTGCTGGCACTCAGGATGAAGTCCTTGAAGAAGCCCTGGCATCCTGGGAAGGTAGGGGGTGGGCAAGGCCCTCCACTGCTCTGAGGTGCCACAAGTCTTTCCTGGAGACGCCGCAAGCGGCCAAGCTTATCAGCTCCAAGCATGCTCAGCACATCAGGAGCCTCGCCCAAGACAGGGCCCCCAGAACCATCTGGACTCTGACACATCTGGAGCAGAAAGGGGAGGAAAAAGTGAAGCCAGGAGTTTTCCTTCTGAACAGAAGCACTAACAGTGAGGAAGGAATTAGCCTTTTATGAGACATATGCCCTACATCAGGTTCCCCAGCTTCATTGTTCAAGGTAGGGCTTCTGTTTCACAGGTGGAGAAACTGAAATTGCTTTAGATGTTGGTCTAGCATCACGAGAACCAGGACCTGACACAGATCTGAGTCCAAAGCCCATGCACTTCCTAGCACAGAGGGGAGCTGTCTTCTTTGCAGCCCCGAGTTTCAGGAAGCCCCTCCATCCACTAGGTAGCAGAACAACTGTTCAAACTCCAGTCCAGGACCAGGATGCCTTACTGTCCTGTCCTAAAGTGCCAGTTTTGACTGCTTGTTGTAGACTACCTTTAATGGGGCTCTTACCTACCTGGAGAAGCTGTTTTTGAAAAAGCCGGACAAAATGGCTGTGGCTGCAGGCTGCAGAGAGCTGGCTCATCATAGATCTGAGGGACAGAATGTGATATAAAGTAAAGGGGGGGGGGGGGTTCGGGTAATACCTGAGAGAACAAATCAATCCTTGGGCTTTTCGACCTTTTACCAGACTGTAGCAGATCACTGTTAAAGCTGCCAGTACAAAGGTAAACTTTCCTTAGCACCAATACTCTTGAAAATAAAGATATACTTAAGAGGAAAAAAACGAAGCCCTCAAATCATCACTCTACACTGAAGCCAGTGAGCTCATGACCAATTAGAAGGATTTGGGAGGCAAATCCTTAGAGGATATTCTTTTTGTATCCCAATATGCAAAGTTACTGAAACTGTCTAAAGCAGGTGACAGAGAAAAGTAGATGTTAAAGAGACTTGGCCAAAACTCAAGCAATTAAAAAAATACTCAAAAAATTAGTTAGAGTCATTTTTTAGTGGAAGACGCTAGAGAAATTAGCAATAACTGCAGAGAGGATGGAAACAGAAGATAACTACTTTGGGCTGCCTAAGTAGAGGGCAGCCATCCTCCAGGGTTCCTGAAGCACCATGAAGCCACTTGGTGCTCCCAGAAAGAAAACCAACTAGTGTGGGAACACCGACCTGATCCTGCTGCCCAGGCCCTTCTCAAAATCCCAGCCGGGTTCCTCATGGCGATCTTCCCATTCTCGAAGCACCTCGTAAAACACATCTCTGATGACAGAGAAGAATGCCTGATCAACTGAGGCAAAGGGGGTCTTATTCCCAGCAGCAGAAGCATCTCCCCTAATGTAGAACTGAGCACAGGACCAGCCACAAAACACATCCTACACCACTATGCGAGAAAAGTCCAGCAAGCAGGGCCAGCAGCAGCACTTCTGAGGGCAGACAGTGGAGTGGGCTCTCTCTTGTCTGAGGATTTGGAGATTAAAGCCATGTATCAATGAGAGGATGATTCAAGTTAAGGTCTTGAATCAATGGGCACGAAGTAGAACGAGGCTACACAACTACGCAGCACTAATGATGATTGGTAGGAAGGTCTCAAGGGAGCTAAACCAAGACCAGTCAATGCCAAATTCCAATTTTCTATGAAACATCAGCTGCCTATCCAAGAAAATGCTACTTCATCCCCTCCACAAAAGTTACCATCCCTTCTCACCTCTGTTTCTTAAAAGTGTGAAAGGCTCGGTCACTGGGAAAATTGGCACGGTTGTCAGTTTCTGGCTGGAATGAGACAGCTTGAGCAGATGGTGGCACTGGCAGGGAGACCTAAAATATGGCATTGACATTAGGGTCCGAGTTCTAAAGAGTTAAGGTTCAGGAAAGTTTATCCCCATATTCTTCCAGCTATCCCACATAAATCTAGAGGGCTAGGCTACTTCAATTATGAACGAGGCTGGAAGGGTTAGGTCTGGGCTAAAATGGATCATTACCTTGGCAACACTACCCTCATAAGCAGCACGGAGGCGGCCTTGAAGAGCTGGAGAGAAGCACAGAAGCCGCTCATTTTCAGCTAATAGCTTCAAGGTCCCTTTATCCAGGTAGGAAAGAACTCTATAAAGACAAGAGCATGATTGACAACGTGGCAAACTGCAAACAGGAAGCTGGTATATGTACATCACGCCGAGAATTCTCAGTAACATGGGTAAGGGGATGGACTCAGAATTAAAGGTGTTGGAAGCAAAAAGGATTGGATAGAACACAGAGCAAGAGAGGGCAGGGACATTAAACAGGAACCCTAAGGTCAGCTACTGTAACTACTGGGGATAATTTGATTCCTTAAGTGGCTACATAATCTTGATACAAAATTAAAAGGTTACAGAAGGGAAAAAAATCCACATTCTCTGAGCCAGCACTAAATACAACCATGAAACGATTAGACTAGCAAGTGCACAGCAGGAAGAAGGCACAGAGCCTGTGCTGGGAAAACTCACCGAAACTGATGTTCCAAAACCTGCACTGCAAAGAAGACACAGTCATGGACATTCCGGAAGAGTGGCCATTCCAGGGACTCTAGGACAGAACATAGCTGTTGGCTCCAAACAAGCCTCTTTCCAAACACCCATTCTTAAGAAGCCATGCTCACTAACCTGGGACTCCGGGGCTTGGCTCAGGTTCGCTGTCCTTGGTGTCCACTATCCTTCGGGCAGTAAGGAGCTGAAGGATAAAGAAGAGCTCCAAAAAGAGGTTTGGTACCAGGTTTTCTACATAGGAAAAACAAACGAACAAACAGATAACAAACCCAGGGCATAGGGTCCAACTCAGAGCCAAGGCTCTATTCTCTAAGCCTCAGCAATTCTTTAGGCCTTTAGGGCCACAGGCATCTAGAACACTACACTGGGTGTCACTTACCAGCTATGCACTTCGAGTAGACAAGGGCTACCAGCTGCAGGCGCTGGTGGGAAGACACTCTGGCAGGGTCGGCGTGCTCAGTCACGAAGTTTCCTGCCCGGCTGGGGAGAGGAGCCCCGGACTCTGAAGTGGGATAGGTAGGGGTAGGTGACTGCTGCAACTGCTTAGAGCTATGGGGACAGAGAGAGGTCATGAGCACCCCGCCTGCATTCCCTCCAGAGCCAACTTCGGGCAGCCCAAGATGCAGGCCCAGGATTTTGGCGGCGGCAGCAGGGGTGCGGGTGGGGGGTAGGGGGTGTGAGAACCAATCTCAGGGAAAAGCCCTGCCAAGCCCTGCAGGAGGTCCCCCAGTGGGAGGAAGCGGACACCCCCAGCCCAGCCGGGGAGCGGCAAGGCCATACCGCTCCTTCCTGAGCATCTCCCGCTCCTCTCGCAGACTTCTGCACCCTGGGGGAAGGCCATGGCCCCAAGGGCTAGTGTCCAGGACTGAGGGTTGGGAACTGGGGACACAACAGTTGATGGGGGGTGAGGTGAAGCATGTCTTGGGTTTGGAGAGAGACCGCTCTTGGCTCACCGGGGTTGGGTTGATCCTCCGCGAAGGCTTCGTCCTGCTGAGGGGAGCCGGGGGAGGGGGGCGAGTCTCAACTTCCAGCGGGGGGGCGGGGGGCACCGCCTCGATCCTCCCTGCCGCACCCCCAAAGGGCCCGCTATCTCTCCCCGCCCCGGATGGCGGCTCTCCCTGGCAGGGCCTGGGGCGTGTGTGTGTGTGTGTGTGTGCGCGCGTGCGCGTACGGGGGTCCCCCAACTCCCCCGTGCATGCGGCACGGGCGGACGCTCACCCTGCGGGGCCGGGGGGCACCGCGCCTACGGGAGGGAACTCCTCCAGGTTGCTGAGGTTGGGCGGGTCGGGGTCGGGGTCGGGGCCGCGGCCTCCGCGCTCGCGGGGCGGCCCCGGGCCCGCGCCCCTCCTGCGGCCTCCGCGCGGGCGTCCCGGGGGCGCGTCGGCGGGGCTCGGGGGCTCGGCGGGCGGGAAGAGCTGGCTGCGCGCCCCGCGGCCGCCCCTGGCCGCGCCCCCGGGCCTGGCGGGCGGCGCCTTGGCGGGCGTCGGGGGCCCCTGCGGCAGGACGCGGCTGCTCTGCTCGCGCAGGAAGTTGAGCAGGAACGGCACGAAGGCCCGGCGCAGCGGGCGCAGCGCGCGGAGGGCCGCCGCCTCCCCGGGGCCGTCCTGGGGAGGGAGGCGCGGGTCAGCGGGCGGGCAGGCTGAGGCGAGCGGGCCAGGCGGGCCCGGCGCTCGCCCTCTCCCCCGCCGCCACCTTTATTCACCTCGGCGCTCCGGGCGCCGCGCGCGACCCAGCGCACGGCGGCGGCGACCGACACCTCCTCTCGCAGCAGCGACTCCAAAACGGCCGCCATCGCCGTCCGTCGCGGCGCGCCGAGCTATGCGCAGGCGCGGGCGCACGCGCAGGCGCGCGCCACGGGCTCGCTGGGAGGTGGGGCGGCGCGGGGCCAGAGCCTCCCGGAAGTAAGGCTACCACTCCTGGGCGGGGCTACGGACGAGCGTCGGGTTCCCGTTCCCGGCGCAGAGCTTGCTGGGAGGTGTGGCGGGCGGCCTGGGGGCGGGGCCTCGGCCGGCGTCCTCCCGGAAGTAGGGCGGGGCTACAGATGAGCGACAGGCCCCGGGGCCGGCCTACGGTTGCGCGGGAGGAGAGCCTGGGACGAGGTCCCGGTGTGGCCGTCGTCGTCTGGAATTTGGGGGACGGGTGGGCCTGGCGTTTGTGGAGCTCGCGAGGCCTCGGAAGTGTTCGGGTGTTGGGTTCTTCGGCGTTAGGTGCGCGTCTGTCGTTGTGGTTTTGTTTTGTGTCGAGTTGGTTTTGTTTTCTGCAGTCACCCTGAGTGAACCCAGAAGTGACTGGAGTCAGTCGGTCTCCTCTCTGGTGTTCTTGTCTTTCACGGCTTTGATCCCTCCCAGGCTTCCACCACTTTGGCAGGTGTTTCGGTTGTTTTTTTCAGTCGGGGGTGCCACACCCGACTACCCCTGGCTCTGAGCTAACAGCCCCCCTGGTGGGATGGGGGGACCATTCGCGGTGAGGGGCTCGATCACACTCCTAGGCAAGCCACCCCGCGCCCAACACGACGACTGACGGCGCTGGGAGCGTTAATGTGAAGACATATCCGGGATGGGTTTCTAGGAAACCGAAGAGACTCTGGCTGGACGCTGGTGGCCCCTGAGAATTGGGGGGATTGGGCGGAGAAAAACATGACACTCCCAGCGCCAGGCTAACCAGGTGAGCTAAAGTCTCGCTCTCCAGAGACCTCCAGGAATTTAAAGGCAAGGTGCAGGTGGAGAAAAGGGGAGGAATCCCTTGTGCTCCTTGAGGGCCTTGCCAATAGAGAAAAAGCACCCCACACCAGAAATGACGACAGACTGGATAGAGCTTTTGGAGGCTTTAAATTTTATCACCAAGGACTGCCTCCTTCATCATGGTAAATTTTAGCCTGCATGGATTTTATTCTGCACATCTAAGTCTCTTAGTCAGTCCAGAGCTTCCTTTTTCAGCCACTTCTAGATGTGGTCCTACATTCCTCTTAACATTTTCTGGGCCCGGAGAGATAGCACAGCGGTGTTTGCCTTGCAAGCAGCCAATCCAGGACCTAAGGTGGTTGGTTCAAATCCCAGTGTCCCATATGGTCCCCCGTGCCTGCCAGGAGCTTTTTCTGAGCAGACAGCCAGGAGTAACCCCTGAGCATCACCGGGTGTGGCCCAAAAACCAAAAAAAAAAAACCAAAACCATTTTCTATTCCCTAAATTTTGTCACTTGAAAAAAATAGTTCTCTCTTGAAATCCAAACCATCACACAAATAGAACTAGAATTTGCATGCGGAATGAATATTTTATTACTAGATTATAAAAATAAAATACAAAATAATTTTAAAACAGAACTTAAAACACTGTACAAAGCTTTAGTATGATACAAATGGGAAAATCAAATAAATTACACTTTTATGTACACATGGCCTATACACAAGCACTCCATGTTTCTGTCAATACTCTGTCCTTGGATGCCTGAGCAAAACAAAGCATAAAGAGGGCTGCATGGGAGGATACACAATACAATCAAAGCCTTTGGAGGTATTTAAAAGAGCAATTTCTCATCATTGATTTCATGGAGAAGAGATATGTGGAATTATTCAGAGACTGGTCTTAATTATTTTAGTTTGTGGTTCAATCTGACAGAACAGCTGCCAACAGTTCTAGCTTTGAAGATTCATATTCAGAGCTAGGGAGATAGCTCAAAAGGCTGGAATGCATGCTTTTTGCAGGTGGGAGCCACACCTCATGCTCCCCAAGAACACCAGGAATGACCCTCAAAGCACAAAGGTAGGAGTTTTAGAAAAGGTTTGCATCTACTTCAACACCAGATGCTTATCCAACTCGGAATTGTAAATTAATGGATTGCTGAGATGGGAGGACACTTTTAGAAAAAGGAGACACAGGGGGCTGCTGGAACTGTGTACTTTGGTGCAGTGAGGGGACTGAGCCAGGACTCAGCCTTACCTACCACTGCCTTAGCTCTCTTAATATCAAGGCCCCATGGCCAAAGTGTTTTGTTTGTTTTCTCTATTTCTGAATTCTCTTTAACTCAGTAGAAAATAGTGGTGAAAGGTTTAAAGAAATGTAGCTTTGAAAAAGACTCAAGGGTTGTTCTCTAATTCCCTTTCATGGCTCTGTGGTCCCTTTCTCTGTAGTTCTTAAAACTAAATCACATTCAAGCTTCAGTCCCTCTGATTACCCCATGTCAGTACGGGAAGAACGCCTAGATAGACTCCAGATAAGGTGCATAAGGATTTAAACGGAATAAGTATGAAGAGGGGAAAATCATATGGTAAGTGTGTATTAAAAATCAATGTTTTTAGCCAGGCAAGTTTCCACATATACAATGAAACATTCAACTAATGAGGAGTTAAGATTTCTATCTCTATTTAGTGTCTTAAGTATGTCACCTACAAGATCTATAATGGGCTATGTGGGCTCAAACATACTTTTTCTCTAGGTCAAGGAACTCAAAAGCTCTGTCCTGGATATCTGAGAGAAATGTCAGAATTACCAGGGCTACAGGCTGTCACTTTCGGTTAAGAGGAAGACCCTGTCCATTTCTCAAGGCCTTGAAGAAGGTTTCATTTCTTTTCTCTAAGACTAAAGTAAGGATCCAGCAAAGTCTAAGGAAATACTGAAACCATTATTGAATGTTATTATCTTTGCTGATACTCAGTGTCTTGAGAAGGTATATAAAAGTGATCTTAATCTTATCAAATAGTTTAATTTTCTGATCTAAACTAATCAGAGAACATAAATATCAAGCTTATATTTTAAAAGTCAGAGCAGGGGGTCGGAGGGGTGGCGCAGGCCATAAGGCAGACTCTGCCTTGTGTGCACTAGCCTAGGACAGACTGCAGTTCGATCCCCTGGTGTCCCATATGGTCCCCCAAGCCAGGAGCGATTTCTGAGCACCTAGCCAGGAGTAACCCCTGAGCATCACCAGGTGTGGCCCCAAAACCAAAAATAAAATAAAAGTTAGAGCAGATAAACATAACTGAACTAGAAAAAGTGATGGGCCAAGACTTCAATATCATTCCATGACCAGTCAGAGATTTCTCAAGGCTTAGGGTAGTAACATCCAAATTCTTATTTAAATGAGTAGGATCATTATGACACATCCTGAAGTTACAGAACAACTAAAGGAATTCCCTATGTGCTGCTGCCAATAGTGCCTCGTAAGGTTGACAACCAATTCTTGGGCTCCCAAGATTTGTTTCAATTTCTCCTAGTGCCAGAGGAATGGACACAATATCAAGAATATCCAGTGGCATGCTTTCATATCTCTCCCAAATCTTTGAGGACAGAGGAGATCCATACAGAGTTATACTGTGAACTTCGATGTCCTAATCCAATCACCTGGTATCTTCCAGGTACTATATATACATTCTCCCCTATGATCTTTGGTTCAGACTTTTCACATTTTCCCTTTTCTAAGTTCTAAAAATATAACTGTGGTTTCTGAACTTGGGTAAATTATGATGTGAGAATTATCATAATGGTTACATGTTCTGATTCTACAATACTTGTTTAAAATATAAGTAACTAGTTGCAAATAAACTGCAAAATCAAGCTCAAAATTACATAATGCAGCTGAGTCCATAATTATACCTCCTTTTTAAAACGTAGTAAATATTTTCTTCTTGTAGGCTAAGTCCCAAGTCATAACACATTCATGGCAAATATATATAAATATAAATGGGCAGACTATAAAGAATAAAAGTAAACTAATTACAAAATATACAATTATGACAAAGAATTGTTCCCTGGGGCCGGAGAGATAGCATAGAGGTAGGGCATTTGCCTTGCATGCAGAAGGACGGTGGTTCAAATCCTGGCATCCCATAAGGTCCCCCGAGCCTGCCAGTGGCGATTTCTGAGTGTAAAGCCAGGAGTAACCCCTGAGCGCTGCTGGGTGTGACCCAAAAACCAAAACAAAACAAAACAAAAAAAAATAAATTGTTCCTTAACATATTACATTTGCTTAGATGTCAAGAAGTCAGAAAGTTATTATGTAAAATTTGATCTGCAAATATATGTTCAAATATAAAGTATGATGCAGTTTTTCTCAAAACCACTAATCTCTGATTTCTAGATTCTGTGTTTTCTATCACCAACTTTTTTGTTTGTTTGTTTTTATTGTTGGGTTTTTGGGCCACACCTATGTCAAGGGTTACTCCTAGCTCTGTGTTCAGGAATTATTCCTGGCAGGCTCAGGGGACCATGTGGGATGCTGGAGCTCAAACTTAGGTCAGTAGCATGCAAGGCAAGTTCCCTATTTGCCTAACCGCTGTGGTTTTGCTCCAGACCCCCTACCACCAATTCTTAACATTAGATTACGATTGTAGTTTCTAGAACAGACATCTCTGATCTCAGGGGACAGAATCTGTTTCTGATTCAAAGTTATTTGGTCTAGAAAACTATCGTTTTAACTGTCTGGGTTTTTAAATATGCAGCAATCAAGGGCTGGAGATAGCACAGCAGTATGGTGTTTGCCTTGATTATGGCCAACCCGGGAGGGACCCGGTTCAATTCTCAGCATCCCATTTGGTCCTCCAGCCTTCCAGGGGGTGATTTCTGAGTGCAGAGCCAGGAGTAACCCCTGAGGGCCTCTGAATGTGGCCCAAAAATCAGTCTACTTTAAAGTTAAATTTGACATGAGCCCGTCAAATTATGTTCAGTATATATTAAATGTCTTTAAACTGTGCAAAACATTACTATGTGGAATATTAATATTTTGACCTTGGAGATTTGACAACATAATTCAGGAAAGATGCCATCTAGAGAGATCAAGCTGTTACAAATTCTATCTATCACCTGCTCCATTTAAGTAATTCCAGAAACCAGGTAAGGGAGGGAAGGGCAAATGTGCGGGTACCATTAACCATTTTGTTGTGGTAGGAGAAATCAGGTGGTAATTTTTTATGTTTAATTTAATCTAATTTTTAATTTTAATCTAAGTCTAGTTTGACTTTAGTAGCCATGTTCCTAGCTTAAGTAGAATAACCAAACTGCTTTAAAAATGACATGAATCATCTATAGATTTTTTTCCCCCACAAAAACCTGAAATCTGCCATCACTTAAAAATATTAAGTAAAATTAGGGGCCAGAATTGATAGTACAGCGGCAGCGTGTTTGCCTTGCACGTGGACGACTTAGGACGAATCCAAGTTTGATCCCCAGCATCCCATATGGTACCCTGAGCCTGCCAGGAGCAATTTCTGAGCACAGAGCCAGAAGTAACCCCTGCGCGCTGCCGGGTATGGCTCAAAAACACACAAAAACATAAAATTAAAGAAAATTTAAGAAGTCAACCAACTTGCTCTTTATTTTCCTTTAAAATAAAACAAAAACAACAGTCCTTGTGTCAAAAGAGCTTTGCTCAGGATTGCTTAGCAATTTTTATAACCTGAGCAACCAACATGTAAACTCTAAAACAAACACTTTTTTTTGTTTTGTTTTGGTTTGGGGCCACACCAGGTGGCATTCAGGGGTTACTCCTGGCTATGCGCTCAGAAATCGCACCTGGTTTGGGGAACCGTATGGGATGCCGGAGATCGAACCGAGGTCTGTCCTGGGTCAGCCTCATGCAAGGCAAATGCCCTACTGCTGCACTTATTGCTCCATCCCCTAAAACAAACACCTTTTAAATAAAAACCATGAAGTTCACTCTGTAAAACACCACGTTTAGGTGGCCTTATTGATGTATAAGGTATTTTTTTTTTCAAAAGTATCAGAGCAGAAACATCTTTAGTTATTTCATTTCTCTGCATATAATAAAATGAAATGTTCACAAAGACACCGTTTCTCTCTGGATCTCAATGAGTTTCTCAGTCTCTTTAGAAAAGAGGGCCACACAGTAAAAAGGTTGGCAGAAAAATGTAAGGAACCAAGAAAAGGAAAAAACAGTTGTCATCACTGTCAGACAGCAGAAAAATACCAAGAGGAAATAAACCAACACACACAAACCTCAATTGTGTCTCCATCAGCTTCTCCAATGGAATAACAAAGCAATTTTTTAAAGAGGGTCAGAATTTAAAGCTAGCTACTTCAGAGCACAGTAATACAATAGAAAAGAAGGTTATTTCTTAATTATAAATTATTCCCTCACCACTCACAAAAAGTATGTGAAAAGAATGTAAATGGCAATTTTGAGAGATTTTAAAAAAATAAATCATTTTGTCAGATCCATGATTTTCATCCCAGTTTATCTTTTCTAACCATAAAGATGGACTTAAGTGATCAACATAATATCTGAACCAGAATTACAAGCATTATGTCCCAGTAACTCCCCCTAATTAAAATCTTTTAAAAAATAAAAACTAATTTATCTTGGCCTGTTAAAGATTGCCACCCTTTCATTATACACAGGGAAAGCAAGAAGAATTTGAGGTGCCACATGCCAAGAACATATTTTTCAGAAAATGAAGATAGGCAAGGCCTGAGTGTATGCAAAGCACACAATAAAAAAAGTTTCGTCCATCTGTGATCTGAAAATTACAAATGGAGAATGAGAAAGAATGAGTATATAAGCATAAGTTTCTCTATATATTTATAAATATTTATATAATTTATCATGAAGACATGCAAGTAGTGTTATAGTAACTATCATACAATATGATACAAAATAACTGGTCTTCTAATATTACAGTTGCATTAGTTAAACAGCAAATATTTCTCATCTCTTGTATTCCTCTGTAGTGCCTGAAACTGAAGAGAAATTAAAATTCCACTTTATGCTACATTTATTATGAGACTGTATATGCTTGAAATAGTGTTCTGAGTTTTGTTTTTTACAGATGAAGAAAACAAGATAAGTTCAGTGCAGCTTCAGGGCTGTTATTGATGCAGCATTATAATATGATCACTTTGTGAGGAAATATATTACTTTCTCCTGTGCCCCCAATTCAACCATACTAGGTTTGGCAGCAAACACAAGGTCAATGAAAAAGTACAGATGTTTGCTAGAAGGCAAGTATCAACAGCAAGCAGACCAACGAAGCTGACCTTAATAAGGTCTTTACGACACAAAACGGCTACAGAATTAAAAGTAGCCCATTTAAAAAAATCTAGTCTGATTTAAATACCTGATCTCTGCTAGCAATAGCGTGAGATTAGAACAAGTATGATCTTCCTTAAGCTTTATAAATTGATAGTGGAAATTAGGTCAAGAGGCTAAAATATCCAAACCAAAGCATAGGAGAAGCACATTACAAAACATTAAAAGATAAATATTGAGCCTAAATTTACTTCCCCCAGATACTCATTCGTTATTGTCTAAAATGTATAAAATATGAAGTCTGAGGACTATAAACCTCAACATCCCTAATTTCTTTCCTTTTATAAGTCTCTTAAAAGTAAAGTCACATTTCATAGCACTGTACTTCTCAGATATTATCTTGAAGGCTGTTATTACAAATACTTTGTACCTAGATATTGAGGAAGCAGGGTTTCTGGTCAGGTTTTCTTTCCAAAAGGAGGAAAAGTGGATGGGTAGATGGGTGGGGGATATTATCTCTTCTCTGGAAGGGATTACCCTTCACTCTGTTCTCTTTCCCTAAAGCACTAAAGGCTGTAGAGTAGTTCAATGGAGATATGCCTAAACTTCCTATTCTGAAGTTTCATCAACTACTTTTTACTGTCTCTCCCTATATATAGTTATATAGTTCAAGAATTTTGCTCCAAAGAAAAGTATTAATTCTCTCTCAATTAAAAAGCCTTGGATCTGAAATTCTGAGCATGTGCTGCTAAAGCACTTTAAAAGTGTATTGTTACAAAAAAAGAAACCAAATTAGATGGAAAATACTGATAAATGTTAAATGTAGGGGAGAGTACCAGGAATAAGGCTAAGTAAAGGTGTGAACTCTTGAGATGCCAGATATACAAACGAGTCAATATAATACTTAACATACTTTCTATAAGGCTGGGAAATTTTGAAACATGTTTTACTTTTGCTGTAGCAACTTTGAAAGAACCTTTAAAAAGTGGACAAAACCTCTTAAACTTCCATTCCACCTCCTACCTTCAACCCTTGTTTCAAAGGCAGCTAAAAATGAGAGTTCAGTTAATGAGTTCCCCACTTGAATTTGCTGGACTGCTCCTTCCTATGCAAAGGCTTTGATTCCTGATCTGCTTGCTGTTCGACTTATGAAATTCCTTATCATATATTTATGTCTTTTTATAAATAATTTATCATGTTACCTTCTTTTGCAAGAGAAGATCAACACTGATTTTTTTAAATAGACAGTACAGGGACACACATGCATCAGGTTTAGGAGAAGATCTTACACCACTGACAGAGATGCAGCCAACTCCTATCTGCTGAGTTTACTGGCTGACTTGTTCTTCCCTGGGGGGGCTTTTGTACTAGCTGAGTGGTGGTGGAGGCTGCCATTTCCCTTCAGGCCATTCTTGTTGGGTTTGCAATGCTCCTGTTGGCAGGACCTCCTGGAAGAGGAAGATCCCGAGTGGCTGGGGGGCGACTTGCTTCTCCCCAGATGTGGGGATGAACTCCTCTGGTCATGGTGGGGCCGTCCAGCCCTGGATGGTGAGGAACTAGATGTACGAGGCAAGGAAGAACTTCGAGGAGAAGCACTGGGACTTCTGCGAGGGACAACTGGACTCTTGGGTGGTGTTTTGGGATTGTGAGGGGATCCGGGACTTTTGCATTGAGGTGTACTCCGGGGTTTCTGCGCGCCATTTTGAAGAATTTGGGCCAGGCGTGAAAAAAGATCCGAGTCAGAATTGCTACTTCCCAGGACTTTATATCTGCGGAGTCTTAAGACAATAAAGAAAATTATTTTCAATTTATTTCAAATATCCCTAAAAAGTCACAAAGTTGCAAATCACTATATGTGTATGTGTGTGTTTGTGTGTGTAAATACATTAAATGATATAAATCAAAATAGGGAAACATTAGAGAAATCATTTTTTTCACACAGTAGTTGGATGACTCAGGACCAACCTTTCCCATCTTTTAGTGGGAATATTACCTATTCCACTGAGCAGCCAAGTATAGTAAGACAAGTATTTCATTAATGCTTGTCATTTGGAAGCACTAATGTGTTGCCCATTTCCTTCCTCCTAAGGCATAAATGTGCTTTTAATGTTAGGACCTACGCAGGAAATTTTTTTTTAATATAAGGAATATATTAATTTATTTTTTGCTTGTTTTTGGTTTTGGTTTTTGGACCACATATGGTGGTGCTCTTGGCTCTGTGTTCAGAAATTACTCTTGGCAGGCACAGAAGACCATCTGAAATGCAGAGGATACAACCTGGGTCAGACACACCCAGGTATAAGGAAAATATCCTACCTGCTGTACAATTATCACTCTGGTCCTTAGTTGTTTTTTTTGTTTTTTGTTTTTTTGGTTTTTGGGTCACACCCGGTAGCACTCAGGGGTTACTCCTGGCTCTATGCTCAGAAATCGCTCCTGGTAGGCTCAGGGAACCATATGGGTTACCAAACCACCATCCTTCTGCATGCAAGCAAACACCCTACCTCCATGTCATCTCTCTGGCCCTGGCCCTTAATTTTTTTTATTTTAAACGGAGTCACTGTGAGATATACAGCTACAAAGTTGTCATGATTAAGTTTCAGTCATACAATGTTCCAACTCAATGTTCCAACTCCCCATTTCTTCACCAGTGCACATTTCCCATCACCAATGTCCCTAGGCCTCCCCAATTCACCCACCCAGCCTTGCATCCAAGGCAGTCACTTTTCATCTTTCTCCCTAAAAAAAGTTGTTTTTGTTTTGTTTTGTTTCTGTGTCACATACAGCAGTGCTCAGGATTTATTACTGGCTCTGTGCTCAGAAATCACTCCTGGCAGGGTCAGGGGACCATATGGGATGCTGAGGACCGAACCCCAGTTTAAATGAACCCCAGTTAGGGTGCATAGCAAGCACCCTACCTTCTGTGCTATCACTATGGCCCTAGAAGGAAAGTTCTAAGGCCCAGGTTCATCAGTTCTTTTTTTTTTTTTTTTTTTTTTTTTTGGTTTTTGGGCCACACCCTGTGACGCTCAGGGGTTACTCCTGGCTATGCGCTCAGAAGTTGCTCCTGGCTTCTTGGGGGACCATATGGGAGCCGGGGGATCGAACCGCGGTCCGTCCTAGGCTAGCGCAGGCAAGGCAGGCACCTTACCTCCAGCGCCACCGCCCGGCCCCCGGTTCATCAGTTCTATACTATCTAGCACATGCTTGGCTTGGTTATAAGTACTAAGGGGACACAAGAAGCTTAAGTAACAAATGACAATTAAGATTTTTGGGGCCGGGTGGTGGTGCTGGAGGTAAGGTGCCTGCCTTGCCTGCGCTAGCCTAGGACGGACCGAGGTTCGATCCCCCGGCGTCCCATATGGTCCCCCAAGAAGCCAGGAGCAACTTCTGAGCGCATAGCCAGGAGTAACCCCTGAGCGTCACAGGGTGTGGCCCAAAAACCAAAAAAAAAAAAAAAAAAAAAAGATTTTAGGGCCAGGGGGCTGGCGAGGTGGCGCTAGAGGTAAGGTGTCTGCCTTGCAAGCGCTAGCCAAGGAAGGTCCGCGGTTCTATCCCCCGGCATCCCATAGGGTCCCCCCAAGCCAGGGGCAGTTTCTGAGCCCTTAGCCAGGAGTAACCCCTGAGCATCAAACGGGTGTGGCCCAAAAAACAAAAAAACAAAAAAAAAGTCAGAAAAAAAGATTTTAGGGCCGGAAAGACAACATGGAGGTAGGGCGTTTGCCTTTCATGCAGAAGGACAGTGGTTTGAATCTCGGCATCCCATAAGGTCCCCTGTGCCTGCCAGGGGCGATTTCTGAGCATAGAGCCAGGAATAACCCCTGAGCACTGCCAGGTGTGACCCAAAAACAAAACAAACAAACAAACCAAAAAAAAAATTTTTTTTTTTAGGTCCTGGATTGGCTGTTTGCAAGGCAAACGCCGCTGTGCTATTTCTCCGGGCCCACAAAAAAAGATTTTTATCTTGAATTGGAGACATTGTAAAAATTTAATCCTCAGTACCACATGGTCTCCTCAGCACCACTAGGGGTCATTCCTGAACACAGAGACAGAAAAAGCCCATAAAGCATCACTGAGGGTGGTCCCAAAATCCACCAACACACACACACACAAAAGGTTTTTTTTTTTTTTACTTTTTGGGGCACACCTGGCAGTACTCAGGGGTTACTCCTGGCTCTACCAGAAATCGCTGCTGGCAGGCATGGGAAACCATAAAGGATGCCAGGATTTGAACCACTGTCCTGCATGCAAGGCAAACGCACTACCTCCATGCTATCTCTCTGGTCCACAAAAGATTTTCTTTTTTCTTTTTTTTTTTTGGTTTTTGGGCCACACCCAGTAATGCTCAGGAGTTACTCCTGGCTATGCGCTCAGAAGTTGCTCCTGGCTTGGGGGACCATATGGGACACCGGGGGATCGTCCAAGGCTAGCGCAGGCAAGGCAGGCACCTTCCCTTTAGCGCCACCGCCCGGCCCCCACAAAAGATTTTCTTGCATTGCAAAGTAGCTCAAGCCACAAGCATACTGTATCTAATAAGCATAGAAGCAGAAGAAAAAAAAGGAGATGTAATCATCTCTTTAAAGAATAATAATGAAGAGGGGGGGGAAGAATAATAATGAAGAATTAAAAAAAAAGAATCATAATGAATAAATTATTTATTTAGCAGTATTATCTAAGTAACTGGACTTCAAATCCAGTGTTCAGCTATCTTTGGTCGGAAAGCCCTATAGTCTAAACCAGGGGTCTTCAAACTACAGCCCGTGGGCCACATGCGGCCCGCAGAGGAGTCTGATCCGGCCCACCAGCAGTGAGAGCTGTTTGGTTGCCAAGATACCTGCCAGCATATACACTCAGTGTATATCCAAATATCAGGAACCATGCACTCAAAATGGTAACCATCTTTGGTAGCACTTATGCCTGTGAACAGACTTTTTCAAGAATGAAACATCTGCAATCTCCAACCAGATCAAGATTAACTGATGCCCACTTGCATCACTTGTTACGGCTGGCAGTGACAAATATGGAACCGGACATTGACCATCTCATTAGCCAAAAGTAGGCCCACAGTTCCCATTGAAATACTGGCACGTGATCTGTTTATTTATAAATGGTTTTCATTTTATTTATATAAGATATGTGCAGTGTGAGTAGGAATTAGTAGCTCATATAGTCCGGCCCTCCAGCTCTCTAAGGGACCGTAATCCGGCCCCCACTTTAAAAAGTTTGAAGACCCCTGGTCTAAACTAAACTTTTTTTTTTCTTTTGGTTTTTGGGTCACACACAGCAGTGCTCAGGGGTTACTATGGCTCTATGCTCAGAAATCACTCCTGGCAGACTCAGGGGACCATATGGGATGCCAGGATTCAAACCACCGACCTTCTGCATGCAAGGCAAATGCCTTAACCTCCATGCTATCTCTCCAGCCCCTAAACTAAACGTTTTTTGGAGGAGGGGTTGGGCCACACCCAGTGGTGCTCAAAGGTTACTCCTGGCTCTCTGCTCAGAATTAGCTCCTGGCAGGCACGGGGGACCATATGGGATGCCGGGATTCGAACCAACCACCTTAGGTCCTGGGTCTGCTGCTTGCAAGGCAAACGCCACTGTGCTATCTCTCCAGCCCCACTAAACTTTTAAAAATTAAAAGTAACAAGTGCTACTGGGTAATGATAGAGACAGAATCTCACTTTTTGGGTGGGGGTGGGCACATATCTGGCTGTGCTCAGGAGTTACTCCTGGCTCTGTACTCAGGAATTACTCCTAGCAGTACTCAGGGGACCATATGAGATAATTAGTTAAACCTGTGTCAGCTGAGTGTAAGACAAGTGCCCTACCCAATGTATTATCTTTCAGGCTTCGATATCTCATCTTAGAGGCTGGGGGGCAATAGCACAGTGGGTAGGGCATTTGCCTTGCATGCAGCTGATCTGGACAGATTTGGGTTACCCGGCATCCCAAATGGTCCCTAAACTTTCCAGGAGGGATTACTGAGCGCAGAGCCAGGAGTAATCCCTGAGCGCTACTGGGTGTAGCCCAAAAACCAAAAATATCATCTTAGTATATTCTAAACCTATTTTTGCATTATCTAGAATAAGCTATAGTTTGCATGTACATTTGGGGGGAGGGGCTGTTTGGGCCATTCCTAGGGTGATCAGGGGGAAACTTTGGCTCTGTGCTCAGGGAGCACAACATGAGGTGGTGTAGAAAGAACTAAGATCAGCTGCTTGCAAGGCAAGAACCGTAATCCCTTTACTATGTAAATCTGGCACTAATATATTTTGATAATTTTCACTATTTTTTTTTTTGTTAAAAGATAACCTATTTTAGGGCCAGAGTTTTGAATCTGTTGTAGAGGTTCATACCTTGCATGAGACCTTTGGGGTCTCTGACACTGAAATCCATCACGTCTTTTTCTCATCCTCTCCAAAGCTTTAGAACATTCTAATGGCTTGAATGAAAGCACTTTGTCACCTCCCCAAATGTTCCCCTTTTCTTCAAAACATAACCATTCTATGGTATATTATGAGAACATTTAAACAGCCATACCCATACAGTAAGTATTAAAACCATGCCTTTAGCATGTATGTTCATGTTACTGATATCAATAGGACTTTTTTCATTTTTTATTTTAATACACTATAAACATATAATACTGTTATCAGGGCCAATTAATCCAATTATGGACATAGCATTCTTCACTAGAATGACATTCTATTATCTGTTGTTATATTCTTGGGGGTGGGGATTTGGGCCATAACTAGTGGTATTGAGGGGACACTCCTGCTTTGCACTCAGGCATTACTCCTGGCAGTGAGTGCTCCAAGGACCATATGGGATGCTGGGAATTGAACCTGAGTAGACCACATGCAAGACAATGATTCTATTTGCTGTGCTATCACTCTGGCCCCTGTTGTTACACTTTTATACTGACATCCTGATTACAAAACTAGAAAATTAAGTATCTAGTTAGCATGGATTGGGAGAGACATAACTTATGTTGATAAACACTGTAAGAAACCATACCTTATTTCAGCCCCCAAACTCTGGGGCAGAAATGTTTTGTAAATACTTTAATTGAGGAAATTAAGGATTTCCCACTGTCCCATGATTTTATGACTTGAGAAAGTCAAGGAAGAGGAGGAACAGATGACAAGAAGAAGGCAACAAAGTAACAGCACTAACATAATAAAGCAGACAGATAAAATGCTCATACTTGAACCAGAGAGAATAGAGAGATTTACCTGGCTTCTACTCCAGGTCTGGTGGGCGGCTTTCCTGGTGGTGGTCGAGGCAAGAACTGAGATGAAGCTGAGCTATTAACTTGTTCTGTGCTAACCCATGAAACTGGCCTTGGAATTTTGCTCTTCCTAGACTGGGAGAGGATGGGTGACAGAAAGCTATCTTCAGCTGACCTACTCAGGTGTGAGTCTGTAGCCAGTCTTGAAAAGGGAGTGAAAACGTCCTCCTCAGAAAAGGAAGCAGGAACAGTGGTTAGTCTCTCCTCTAGCAATTTATCAGAGGCACTTGAGAAATCCCCAAGAAAAGACTTGAGTTGCCTTTTTTCCACCAGAAGCTTTACTAGATCTGGCTGATAAGCTTTCTTTTGGAGAAGCTTTTCTTTTGCAGACACTGGAGAGGATGATTCAAAAGTTGAATCTATCTCTTGTGCTAAAACAGGAATTCGACTGTGTCTAGTTGCAAAGGATGACCTAACCACATCCTTCTTAGATAGGGGACAATGTTCACTCTCAGAAACGCAGTGGAACAATTCTCCATTTGTAGGAGCAATTTTCTCTCTCTTACCCTCTTGGTGTAAAAAAGTGGAGAGATCGCCTTGATAATCTGGTAAGTCTTCACTCTTACTCTCATCATCCTTAGGAATTTTGTTTTTTTGTATTGCTGCAACCTGACCTAACTGTCCTTCAACATTAGGGTCCATGAGTTGTGGAGAAATCTCTGAAGTTCCAACTGCTAAAAGTTTCATTATCTCATTTTTGTCTTGATTTGGCACCACACTAAAAGTTTGTGTTTTTGTCACATCAAGAGGTTCACTAGTAGCTGAGTGATCCCTTTCCAGAGTTACCAAATCTCCTGGGAGAGAAGTAATCTCAATACATTGCTGTCCTTTACTTAATTTCTCATCTTCATTCTCTGTCCCTAGCTCTTCAACTTCCCCAGGGAGATTCTCGAATTCCCTCATAGCCAGAAGATCTTTTGATCCAGGGTCTTGGCATTTGTCACTCTCTCTAATATTGGGCAACACATCATGACCAATATGATCTATCTGAAGTCCCAAGTCTGTCCTGCTCCCTGCACTAGGAGGCTCACCCTCTGTCACAACCATTCCAGAGAAGTTCTCCCTTGGAGAGTAAAGTTCAACACTTGGTTCCAGGGGCTGAAGATCTTTCTTCTCTGGCAGTTGACCATAATGAAAACTTCCAGAAGTTGACTGTGTGGACGCTGCAGAAGGCCTAGGAATTGTAATCTTAAAGAGAGAAAAGGAAAGTGTAAAAATGCAATACTGTGGAATAAAAATGAAGACGCATGATTTGAGTTTTAACACATTAAATTCTAATTTATTCTCCCCAAGAACAAAATCCCAGGATCAGATGGGTTTACTAGTGTGTTTTCCCAAAACTTCTATGAAGACATACAACCCTGAAAGAAACAGGAATACTCTAGTTTCCAGTTTATAGCAGAACAGCATTACTTATATGAAAGAAGTTGACAGAAATATTACAAGAAAGAACACTTCAGAACAGTATCCTTGATAAACATTGAAACCAAGATCTTGAATAAAATCCAAACAAACAAAATTATAATACATCAAACACCACAGCCAAAATGGATTCAACTTGCAAATGCAAAGATTCATTATATGCAGGATCAATTAATGTGATCACTACATCAATCAAATAGGTGTAGCCCCCAAACAAAACAAACTCATATTATCATCTCTCCAGATGCAAAGACAGCATTCAAAAAGACTTGGTTTTATTCTGGTTGTTGTTTCAGTTTGGGGTCATACGCTACCATGCTCAAGGTTTACTTCTGGCTTTGAGCTTAGGAATCACTCTTGGTGAGTTCTGAGGACCATAGTATGGGGTGAGTGTACTGCCCATTGTACTATATTTAACGAAGAGCCAGGAGTAACCCCTGAGCACTGCCGGTGTTTACCCAAACACACACAACACACACAAGAATTTTATCTCAATAGTAGAAAGACCAGATACAATAAGCACACACACACACACACACACACACACACACACACACACACACACACACAAGAATTTTATCTCAATAGTAGAAAGACCAGACACACACACAGAAATTCATGCAGAATAAAAAAATAAAAATAAAAAAATGTTATTACTCCATTTACAATCATAAGTATAAACCCTCAAATAATCTAGGAATCAACTTGACAAAGGAATACAAAAACCCTAGTTAGCTAAAATCACGAAGAAATAGGGCAAGAAACTGTAAACATAGTCCTATTCATGAATTGGAAGAATTAGCATCATAGAAATGACTATTTTATCCTAACTAATTTAGAGTACAGAAACAATCTTCATCAAAACTGTCATGTCGGGGCCGGGAGGTGGCGCAAGAGGTAAGGTGCCTGCCTTGCCTGCACTAGCCTTGGACGGACCGCGGTTCGATCCCCCGGTGTCCCATATGGTCCCCCAAGCCAGGAGCGACTTCTGAGCACATAGCCAGGAGTAACCCCTGAGCGTCACTGGGTGTGGCCCAAAAACAAAAAAAAAACAAAAAACTGTCATGTCAGGGGGGTGTTCTCTGTTTATAACTGAAACCCAACTACAATCATGCTTGTAATCATGGTGCTTAAATAAAGATATTATTTTTAAAAAATTGTCATGTCATTTTTCAAGGACATAGAGCAAGTATTTCTAAAATTCATATGGAACCATAAATCTCTCTGAATAGACAAACCAATCCTTAGGAAAAAGACTGTAGGCACTATACTACATTCCTCCTGAACTTCAATCTATACGTATAGTGATCAAAGTTGCACAGTACTTGGACAAGACAGACTCTATGATAAATAGAACTGCAAGCTCAGAGATAAGCCTTTTATATGGCAGTTAATTTATGACAAAGGGGGCAAGTACATGTAGTGTACCATGAAAAATGTCTTTAACAACCAGTGCTGGAAAATTAGATAGCTGCATGCTAAGAAAAAAAAGGAAATTAGATTCCCTATCTCACTTCAAACACAAAAGTCAATTAAAAGGTACTAACGTGGGGTGAGAGGGATGGCACAGCAGTGGGGCAATTGCCTTGCATTTGGCCAATCTGGAAGGGACCCAGTCTGATTCCCGGCATCCCATGTGGTCCCCCAGTCTGCCAGGGATGATTTCTGAGTGCAGGGCCAGGAGTGGCCCTTGGGCCTGGAAATTAATAAGTCAATCAATTAATAAAGTTTTTTTTAAGGGTCTAAAGTCAGGGTCAGTGTTTTAGTATCCTGGGTAGGACGCTTGTTTGCCTTGCATACAACCAATCAGGGTTCTATCCCCAGTGTTCAATATGGTTCCTCCAGCCCACCAGGAGTAATTCCTGAGTGCAGAGCCAGAAGTAACTTCAAGCACTGCTTGGTGTGACCCCCAAACAAGTAACCTCCCAAAACACAAAAAGAACTAAATTTATTGGTAACAAGCCTATTTTCATAAAATGCACTGAATAAAATATAGGCCATACTCTCCAAGATATTGACATCATTGGTGTCTTCAATAACAAAACAAAAGCAGAAATAAACAAGTGGAACTATAGCAAACTTAAAAGCTCTTGCACTATGAAAGAAAAGAAAGATATCCCACTGGTTGGAAAGAGATACACAGTATAAGTCATAGGGTAATGTACAAGATATATAAAGCATTCTTAAGGTTCAAACAACCCTATCCGAGGAGAGTAGATAAAAAAGAAACTTCTTCAAAGATGATACAAAAATAGCCAACAGCATATGAAAAACAATCAATCATCAGCAAACGGTATAGCTAATATTTGAACTTATAGAACAATGCTGCTTCTGATGAGTTGAAGAAAGGGTTACTACATGAATATAAAATTTAAGGAATATTGGTATTCTTACCCAGTAAAGAACAGATAAACCTGCTGGAGCCTGAAGGATTTTGTATACTACAATTCCTTACTGCCAGCACAGCTGGCTTTTGTGGGGCTCAGACTGTTCACACAATCACAGAGGTGCATTACTGTTATTGGTTTTTCTTTTTTTCTTTTTCTTTTTAGTTTTATTGATTGGTTTTTGGGTCACACCCAGCAGTGCTCAGGCATTACTCCTGGCTCTTCACTCAGAAATCGCCCCCTGGCAGGCTGGGGGACCATATGGGATGCTAGGAATCGAACCTAGTTACTCTTGGGTCTGCCACATGCAAACGCCCTACCATTGTGCTATCTCTCCAGTCCCATGGTTACTGGTATTTCTCACTGGTATTTCTACCTTATTGCCCAAACTGAGTGAAACAATAATTTCCTCCAAATTTTCCTTTGCAGAAGAACTATATCACAACTTCTTTTAAGCAGTTTATTGATTGATTGATTGATTGGTCTTTGGGCCACACCCAGCAATTCTCAGGGGTTGCTCTGGCTCTGTGCTCAGAAATGGCTCAGGGGACCATCTGGAATGCCAGGAATCAAACCAGCAAATGCTCTACTGCTGTGCTATGTCTCTGGCCCCTATCACAACTTTCTTTACCGCCATTCAAATGCAGGCTCATTTATTTATTTTTGTCTCAGAACCACTGAAACAGCTCTGGAAATGAGGCCTAGGATTATATTTTAGTCATTAGATATCAAAGTTAGAAAACGGTAAGAATAAATGCAAAATATGAGGAAATTTCTAGATAGACATTATAAAAGAGTAGGGAAACAAAAAAGGTGTTGTATCAACAGGGAAGGATTGTATAACCATTAATGATTAAATATATGCATTCCTATTTAAAATTCTACGACAACGGTGCAAGTAGTAGGGCATTTGCCTTGCACACGCTAACTTAGGATGGACTGCAATTCGATCCCCTGGCATTCCATAAGGTCCCCCAAGCCAGGAGTGATTTCTGAGCCCGAAGTAACCCGAGAGTTTTAACAGGTGTGGCTCCAAAAAGCTAAATAAATATAAAAAAATAAAATTCTACAATTAAAATGTTTTAATGATACACAATAATTACAACTGTACTTTTAGTCTAAATATAAATTTTGAAAGTTTTGGGATTTTTGTTTTGAGAGCCACACATAGTGGTGACTGAGGTTATTTTCAGAGATGGGAATTGAACCTAAGGCTTCGGCATGATAATTATGCACTCCAGCCTTTCTTCTATGTCCCAAGTCTCATTTGTAAATATATTATTGATGTTAGCTTAGATGTCTTTGGTATTAAGTATCCACCTCACTTTTAGAAATTTTCATGTAAAAAAAGTGAGTATAGAATTTAGTCCATCGTCATCAACCTTCTCTCATTTGACAAAATAAGGCCTCTGCTAAAGAAACATAGTTGATTAAAAGTCAGTTTCCTTGTTTTAAGGTTACATCAAGCAGTGTTCAGGGTTTGCTCCCTGTGGTGCTTGAGAAATAGGTGGTGCCTAAAACTGAACATATGAAAGACAAATGCTGTGATCTATATCCCTGGCCCCAATACCCGTTTCTTACTAGGACAAGAATGTGTAACAGAGAAAAATGGTAAGAACAAATCTCTTACCGCTGTAAGGGGTCCTTCTGCTTGGGCCTCCATTGGACTTGTGGGTGTTGCTGCAATAAACTGACTGGTAGTTACAGCCTGGAGTTCTAGCCTATCTGTATACTGATCTGAAGCAGCAATAGCAGGGCACTCCCCAGAGAGTGTTAAGACTACACCTGGGGTTTGCTTCTTTAAATGATCATTTTCTGCCCAAGGTCCCAATCGTAACTTTTCATCTTGCGGTGTCTCCTCCAGGACCTGAAGCACTTCGGGCTCCTCATCAGAAGGGCTTCCATTTGTTTTATGGCCTAAAGCCTCATTTGTCCTAAAATCCCGAAGGTCCTGCTCTTTGTCCACAAGTACCCACTCTTTGGAATCAATTTCTTGCTTGCAGGAACTTAGATTAACAGCTATAAATCCATTGCTGCCACCACCATCTGCCTGCTCAGGGGTATTTGCAGAAGCAGGCTTGGAAGCATCTGGAAGATATTCTTCATCATAGTGCCAGACGTGGTCAGTACGGGAGCTAGCAGGAACACACGGCTTATGATGTAGCGCAGGGAGAAGAGATTCCTTTCCTGCGCATGGATCTTTCTGCATTTTCTCCAGGCTTAAAAACAGAAAGAAATTACTCATTATCCTAAGGAAATATTTACTACAGAATCTATCCAGAATAGTCACAGCACAAAGAAAATTTCAATGGTGGACAATGTTCTTCCTTTATCTGCTTTAATATCCCAATAGAAAGGAGGATGACTACAAAAAATAAAAATAAAAAAAAGAAAAAGAAAAGAAAAGAAAGGAGAATGACTTTCCTCATTCAGAGCAGGGGAGAAACCTAACTGGGTTGATTTGTGTGATACATTCCACTTTTGCTTTGCTAATGCAAACACTGTTCTCCACTTATTCTGAACAGCATACCAAAGAGGATTTTGTCTCAACAGAAAGTCTATAAAAGAAAAAGCAAGCTAGTACACATTAGAGACTACGAATTGTTGCCTTAAAAACAAAAACTTGGGCCCGGAGAGATAGCACAGCGGCGTTTGCCTTGCAAGCAGCCGATCCAGGACCAAAGGTGGTTGGTTCGAATCCCGGTGTCCCATATGGTCCCCCGTGCCTGCCAGGAGCTGTTTCTGAGCAGACAGCTGGGAGTAACCCCTGAGCATCGCCGGGTGTGGCCCAAAAACCAAAAACAAAACAAAACAAAAAAAAAAAAAACTTCAGAGATGCATGAAAATTCATTCACATAGCTTCTCCTAAGGCAGGGCTTTTAAAAAGTGAAGGTACCATCCCTCTTTGATCAAATGCACTCAATTGTACACACAGTGCTTAGATATGGTGGTAAAGAAAAAAATTGATGATCTGGAGGGAACTTCAGAATATATTTCTAATTTTATTGGAGAAAAAAAGACAGTTGGTATTGCACAAATCTCTGTTGACTAAGGAACAAGTTAGTAAGACTGGTCATAGCTGGCTATACAACTGACTCATCTCAGGGAAATAGACTAAGATGCCTCAATTCCTTGAAGTGTTTCCTATTATTTTCACCAAGTTTAAGGTCATATTCTTGGATTACTTCTGTTCTCAACTCTTTATTTATTTATTTGGTTTTTTGGTTTTTGGGTCACACCCAGCAGCACTCAGGGAACCTTATGGGATGCCAGGATTTGAACCATCGTCCTTCTGCATGCAAGGCAAATGCCCTACCCCCACGATATCTCTCCAGCCCCTGTTCTCAACTCTTACCTTTTTTTGCCAACTCTCTCAGAACAGTAGGTCCTGTTAGTATATAAAGGCTTTCATACTATTTCTCTTTGGTAGATGTTTTCCTGCCTGCTTTCCCACCTATGACCTTTCAGGTAGTAGTTGCTGTTCAGATCTGACTAAGAGGAGTTAAACTGGGGGGATGGAGTTCTTTTGCAGCTGGCTAGTGTGCTCTGGAGTTTTGGAGCAGCTGGTGGCTGGAAAAGGATTTGGTGTTCTACCTTCCTGCCTCTTCTTACCTTCCTGTCTGTGTGGATTATTTACTGTCGATTTATTGAACCAGAATAGCTTTCCCTGTCCCAGGTGGACAGGGAAATGGAAAGCGCCTTCCCTTCCTAAATTAAAAATTTAGTTACTATAAAATTAGTTATCTTATTAGTGATTTTAGGCATAAATGTTTCAACACTAATTCCTTCACCAGTGTCCACTGATTTCTATCAATGTTCCTACGCCTTCTACAAGATGCCTTTTATTTTTAAAATAGTATTAGGTTGTACATCTACACAATGGAATACTATGTGGCCATTAGAAAAAAATGAAGTCATAAAATATGTGCCATAGTTTTTTTTGGGGGGGAGGCCAGACCTGGTGATACTCAGGGTTATTCCTGGTTTTGCACTCAGAAATTACTCCTGGTAGGCTCGAGGGACCATATGGGATGCGGGAGACTGAACCCAGGTTGGTTCAATTATCCACTGTGAATGTATATTGTATATTCCCAGGAGAGGTGTTGCTGGGTTGAATGAAAGCTCAATTTCTAGTTTTTGAGGAATAACTATATTAGTAGACATTTCCATCAGCAGTGAGTGAAAGTTTCTGGTAAAGTTCTACTAGTGTATATACATCTTTAATATTAACCCCTTATTAGGTAAGTGTTGGGTAAATAATTTTTTTCTAATAACATTTTTTTTTGGTTTTTTTTGGTCACACCCAGCAGTGCTCAGGGGTTCCTCCTGGCTCTACGCTCAGAAATCGCTCCTGGCAGGCTCAGGGGACCATATGGGACGCCGGGATTCGAACCATTGACCTTCTGCATGAGAGGCAAACGCCTTACCTCCATGCTATATCTCCGGCCCCTCTAATAACATCTTTATTTAAGTAACATGGTCACAAACATGTTCATAGTTCGGTTTCATAAAATGTCATAAAATGTACACCCTCCTTCACTAGTGCAGTCTTCCCACCACCAATGTCCCCCATCTCCCTTCTCCCTCAGCCTCTGCCTGTATTCAAGATAGGCATTCTATTTCTCTATCATTATCATGATAGTAGTCAGTGTAGTTATTTCTCTAACTGCGCTCACCACTCGTGGTAAGCTTCATATTGTGGGTCGGTCCTTTCAGTCCTCATCTCTATTGTCTCTGGAGATTATTACAATAATGTTTTTTATTTTTCTTAAATTCCACAGATGAGTGAGACTATTCTGTGTCTAGCTCCTTCTGACTTATTTCACTCAGCATAATAGTCTCCATGTCATCCATGTATAGGAAAATTTAATAACTTAATTTTCCCTGACTGCTGCATAGTATTCCATTGTGTAAATGTATCACAGTTTCTTTAGCCACTCATCTATTATCGGGCCTCTAGACTGTCTCCATATTCTTTTTTTTTTTTTGGGGGGGGGGCCACATCCAGCAGTGCTCAGGGGTTAGCTCCTGGCAGGCACGGGGGACCATATGGGACACCGGGATTCGAACCAACCACCTTTGGTCCTGGATCGGCTGCTTGCAAGGCAAACACCGCTGTGCTATCTCTCCGGGCCCCTCCATATTCTGACTATTGTTAATAGCACTGCAAAGTTCTACTAGCGTCTTATACATCTTTGATATTAACTCCTTGTTAGATAAGTGTATTGGGTAAATAATTCTGTCAAATTCTGTGGGCTGTCACTGTTTCCTGGTCATTGTTTCCTTTGAGGTACAGAAACCTCTTAGTTTAATGCAGTCCCATTTTTTTTTAAATTTTTTTATTTTTGGATCACAGCCGGCAGCAGTCAGAGATTACTCCTGGCTCTGCGCTCAGAAATCGCTACTGGCAGGCCTGGGGGACCATATGGGATGCCAGGATTCGAACCACCGTCCATCTGCATGCAAGGCAAACGTCCTACCTCCATGCTATCTCTCCGGCCCATTGTGGTCCCATTATTTTTATCATTGTTTCCATTTGTTTGGTCAGTGGCGTTTCATACTTGAAGCTACCTTTAGCTTCAATGTTATGAAGAATTCTATTTACTTTTTCCTCTATGTACTTTATGGAGTCTCCCACTTAACTATACAAATCTTTTTCATAACTTTAGGACTCTAAATATCATATTATGTCATGTACAAATAATGAGAGCTTGACTTCTTCCTTATCTGAATACCCTTGATATCTTTTTCTTCCTTAATTGCTATGGCAAGTACTTCCAATACTACATTGTATATAAGAGGTGAGAGTAGGCACCTTGACTTTTGACTATTCTTAGAGGGAAAGTTTTTAGAATTTTCCTCATTATACAAATCTTTTTCATAACTTTAGGACTCTAAATATCATATTATGTCATGCACAAATAATGAGAGCTTGACTTCTTCCTTATCTGAATACCCTTGATATCTTTTTCTTCCTTAATTGCTATGGCAAGTACTTCCAATACTACATTGTATATAAGAGGTGAGAGTAGGTACCTTGACTTTTGACTATTCTTAGAGGGAAAGTTTTTAGAATTTTCCTCATTGAGTATATTTGCTGTGGACTTTGACTATGTTCAGAAATGTTCCTTTGGGGCCAGAGAGATAGCATGGTGAAGGATGGTGGTTCAAATTCCGGCATTCCATATGGTTCCCTGAGTTTGCCAGAAGTGACAGAGCCAGGAGTAACCTCTGAGCACTGCCTAATGTAACCAAAAAACAAACAAACAAAAAAACAAAACAGAAATGTTCCTTCACTATCATTTATTTGAGAGTTTTTAATCATGAATAGGTGCTGGATCCTGTCAAATGCTTTTAAACCATTTATTAATATGATATGATTTTTACTTTTTTTTTATTGATACAGCTATTTTATTGATTGACTTGTGTATGTTACACCCTCCTTGAACCCTCAGAATGCATCCAACTTGGTTATGGTGTATGATCTTTTTGATATGTTATTGGATTCTATTTGCTAGTATTTTGTTGAGAATCTTTGTATTTGTGTTCATCAAGGATATTAGCCTATAATTCTCTCTCTCCCCCCTCTCTCTTTCCCTCTCTCTCTCTCTCTCTCTCTCTGTCTTTTTTTTTTGTATCAAGAAGATGTTTGCTTCGGCCGGAGAGATAGCATGGAGGTAGGGCGTCTGCCTTACATCCAAAAAGATTGTGGTTCGAATCCCGGCATCCCATATGATCCCCCGTGCCTGCCAGGGGCAATTTCTGAGCCCAGAGCCAGGAGTAACCCCTGAGCGCTGCCGGGTGTGACCTAAAAACCAAAAGAAAAAAAAAGAAAAAGAGGATGTTTGCTTCATAGAAACTTGGGAGTGTTTCTGTTTCTCAAATTTCCTAGAAGAATTTGAAGAGGTTTGGCAATAGATTTTCTTAAAAGTTTTGAAAGAAGTTATTAGTAAATCCATCTGCCTGGTCTTTTGTTTTTGAACAGACTTTTGAATACTGTTTGATTTTTTTGAAAGTGGTCCATATCATCTTGGTTCAACCTTGGAAGGTTATAAGAGTTTAAGAATTGGGCCCGGAGAGATAGCACAGCGGCGTTTGCCTTGCAAGCAGCCGATCCAGGACCTAAGGTGGTTGGTTCGAATCCCAGTGTCCCATATGGTCCTCCGTGCCTGCCAGGAGCTATTTCTGAGCAGACAGCCAGGAGTAACCCCTGAGCACCGCTGGGTGTGGCCCAAAAACCAAAAAAAAAAAAAAAAAAAGAGTTTAAGAATTTATCCATTTCTTTTAGGTTTTCTAATTTCAAGACATAAAGATTCTCAAAATAATCTCTGGTGATTCTTTGAATTTCTGTTGTATCTGATGTAATTTTTCCCTTTCATTTCTGATTAGTTTACTACTGCTCTCTGTGAGTTTTGCTAGTGGTTTATTGATCTTTTTTTTTTTTTTTTTTGGTTTTTGGTTTTGGGCCACACCCAGCGATGCTCAGGGGTTACTTCTGGCTGTCTGCTCAGAAATAGCTCCTGGCAGGCACGGGGGACCATATGGGACACCGGGATTCAAACCAACCACCTTAGGTCCTGGATCGGCTGCTTGCAACGCAAATGCCACTGTGCTATCTCTCCAGGCCTGATCTATTTTATTTTCTTAAAATACCTGTTATTAATAAAATAAAAAAACCTGTTCTAGGTTTCATTGATATTGTGGATTTGTTTGTTTTGTGGCCACACCCAATAGTTCTCAGGAGTTACTCTTGGTTCTGCATTCAGAAATTATCCTGACAGGCTTGAGGGACCATATGAAATGCCAGGGATCAAACTTAGGTCAGCTTTGTGCAAGAAAAACACTCTATCTGCTATGCTCCAGTTTAAGCCCCTCTTGGGTTTTTAAAAAAATCCAGTTCAGGGGCCTGAGAAGTGCTGCAGCGGTAAGGCATCTGCTGAGCTGGTGCTAGCCTAGGACGTACCGCAGTTCGATCACTCTGTGTCCCATGTGATCCCCCAAGCCAGGAGCGATTTCTGAGCACAAAGCCAAGAGTAACCTCTGAGCTTCACAGGGTGTGGCCCAAGAAAAAGAAAAAAAAATTCCAGTTCATGGGGCCAGAACAATAGCACAGAGGGAAGGGCATTTATTTTGCATATGGCTGATCAGGGTTTGATCCCTAGCATCCCATATAGTCCCCTAAGCCTGCCAGGAGTAACCTCTGAATGCTGTATAGTTCCCTAAACCTGCAAGGAGTAACATCTGAGTGCTGTCCAATGTGGCTCAAAAGCCAAAAAATTTTAATTCCATTAATTTCTTTTTTTTTTGTTTTTGTTTTTGAGTCACACCCGGCAGCGCTAAGGGGTTACTCCTGGCTCTACGCTCAGAAATTGCTCCTGGAAGGCTCGGGGAACCATATGGGGTGCCGGGATTCAAACCATCATCCTTCTGCATCTAAGGCAAATGCCTTACCACTGTGCTATCTTTCCGGCTCCAATTCCATTAATTTCTGCTCTAAGTTTGACTATTTCCTTTCTCCTGTCTGCTTTGGGCTCCTTTTGCTGCTTATTTCCAGTTTCTTAAACTGTGTGTTGACTAAAATCAGAATGTTTTTGTATGCTCAGGGTGAGATATAAAGAATGAAAAAAATGAATGGCTGCATAGCAGTCACACATTTTATGAGGTCCTGATTGGGGGGGGGGGGGTGCTGAAATGGTGCTGAGTAACAAATGGCCCTCAAACACTATTTCTTGAACTGGGGTTGGGCAGAGCCAAACTGAGGTAATTAGTAGCCTTCCCTTTCCCCTTCAGCTTTGCAGAGGGGTCCTGCCCTGGCATAAAATGATAATCCTGAGTCTGGAGTCCCTTTTTAAATTGTATCTTTATCAAATGAAACTTTTTGTTGTCTGAGTGGGGGAATCAAACCCAAAACCTTATACATTCAAGGCATATACTCTACTATACAAAAAAGAAAAATAAATGAAGATTATTGAAAACAGAAGCTGTATTGGACCCCCCCCCAACCCTCATGTCTATTTCCATCATGCCTTCCCCCCTTTAATTCTATATCTTCTCCATTTCAATACATCACTTTCAAAACCTCATAAGATTAACTTCACGTGTATCTACTTAAAAAAAGTAATAGCTTTCTCTGCTTAGTTCTTGATATTTTTTGTTTTTGTTTTGTTTTGGGGTCACACCAAGCAGTGCTCAGGAGTTACTTCTGGCTCTGCACTCAAAAGTCACTCCTGGCAGGCTTGGGGAAGCCATATGGGATGCCGGGATTTAAACCAAAGTCTTATCCTGTGTTGGCTTCGTGCAAGGCAAACACCTTACCGCTATGCTATTGCTCTGGCCCCAGTTTTCTTTTTCTTTTTTTTTTGGTTTTTGGTTTTGGGGTCACACCTGGCGGTGCTCAGGGGTCACTCCTGGCTGTCTGCTCAGAAATAGCTCCTGGCATGCATGGGGGACCATATGGGACACCGGGATTCGAACCAACCACCTTTGGTCCTGGATCGGCTGCTTGCAAGGCAAATGCCACTGTGCTATCTCTCCGGGCCCTGGCCCCAGTTTTCAATATTTAATAATTTAATAATTTCTAACAATATAGGTAAATAATTTACGTGAAGGAGAAGGATAATTAAAACCACAGTTGAGGGCCGGAGAGATAGCATGGAGGTAGTACATTTGCCTTGCATGCAGAAGGACAGTAGTTCAAATCCTATATGGTCCTGCCAGGAGAGATTTCTGAGCATAGAGCCAGGAGTAGCCCGAGCGCTGGTGGGTGTGACACAAAAAAAACAAAACAAACAAACAAAAAAGAACAGGTTTAAAGAGATAGCTTAGTCTTACAGATTCTATAGAAATAGAATTTCTTAACTAAAAGACATTGCAACAGGAATAATGAAAATGACAACATATTATCTAAGTAACTTAGAAAAAAAAAAAGCTTTCATACCAGGTCTCAAGAAACTTGTCAGTATCTGGCTTTGGCTCTAGAGTCAAACGTTTTTCCAGTTCAAAGCTATGAATGGAGCGTAACTTTCGCACCAATGGAACTTCTCTGTCTGGCTGAGTAATCTCTGAGCGAACTCGAATTGGTGAGCCAAGACTTGGAGCATTCAGAATACCGTTTGCTTGGCCATGGCTATTTTCCTCTTCAGTAGCAGCCTGGACAAAATATAAAAGAAAGCCATAAAAGTCCTTCTAATTACTACAAATGGGAAGAACCACTGAAATTTTCTAAAACAATACAGCAAACAACCTGGATAAAGTTTCAGATTAAGATTTTTTGTTTGTTTGTTTGTTTGCTTTGAGGTCAAACCCAGCAAGTGCTCAGGAGTTACTCCCGGCTCTGCTTTCAGAAATCACTCCTGGCAAGCAGAAAGGACCATAGTGGGAGGCCAGAGCGGTGGCGCTAGAGGTAAGGTGTCTGCCTTGCAAGCCCTACTCAAGGACAGACCACGGTTCGATCCCCTGGCGTCCCATATGGTCCCCCTAAACCAGGAGCAACTTCTGAGCTCATAGCCAGGAGTAACCCCTGAGTGTCAACGGGTGTGGCCCAAAACAAACAAACAAAACAAAAACAGGACCATATGGGATGCCAGAGATCAAACCTCGGTTGAACCTCAGAGAGCCAAACTCGGTTGGCTGTGTGCAAGATAAATGTCCTCACACTATGCTAAAGCTCCAGCCCCACTATGTTTTTTGTTTTTGTTTTTTAAAGTGTAAGAAGAGTTTAATCCTAAATCCCTCTCACCGCACACCATCCCCACCTGTACTTGAGACAGGCTTTCTATTTCCCTTATAATTCTCATTGAATGCTGTAATGGTGTTGGGGGGTGTTCTTTACATGACTGAAACCCAACCACAATCATGTTTGTACTCAAGGTGTTTAAATAAACTATTATTTAAAAAAATCCTAAGGCCATGAGAAAACGTCTGTTAACATTATAAAAAGCTGATTCCGGCTTACTGGCTATTTTTTATTACTTATTCCTGATTATTGTTAACCCAGATAGAGCTTATTCAATAGCCAGAACTATGCAAAAAGCTTATTTTTTCAAAATGGATACATTAGAAAAGTATTGTGCATTTTAAAAATTACCTAGTTTATACAAAAATAGGCCAGGGGCTAGAGAAATGGTAAAACAAGTAGGGTGTTTGCCTTTTACGAAGCCAATCCAGGTTCAATCCCCAGCATTCCATATGGTTCTCCAATTCTGCCAAGAGTGAATCCTAAGTGCAGAGCCAGTGATCCCTGAATAATGCTTCCAAAACCAAAAAAAAAAAACTACAAATATAGACCAAGCTTCTCAGAAATGATCATAGAAGATTCTTTTCCAGGTGAATTTTCCAGGTGACTAAACAACTTTATAGCAATCATGTTAAGAACTATGATGCCCAGTTGATATACAGATAAATCCAAATTGCTCATCTAATCCTTTATTAAAAAAACATAGGGAACACTTAAAACTAGGTATGTTGTAAAGCCTGGCTTCTCCATTCCACTTAACTTTATCATCAATAAAAAAAAAAATAGAAAACACAAAGAACAAATAGTAAAATCAAAGAGAATTGTGGAATAATCTGCTCCAACATGTCTAAGAATTAACCATTTAGTGGAAAGCTGTATCACTTATAGATTTTCTTGCAATTCTAAATTTTATTTATTTATTTATTTATTTATTTATTTATTTTTGGTTCTTGGGTCACACCCGGCAGTGCTCAGGGATCACTCCTGGCTCAGAAATTGCTCCTGGCAGGTTCCGGGGACCATATGGGATTCCAGGATTCAAACCACTGTCCTTCTGCATGCAAGGCAAATGCCTTACCTCCATGCTATCTCTCCGCCCCCCTTCTTGCAATTCTAAAGAAAAAAACACTTTTTTTGTGTTCAACATCTACTTGCCAGATCATGATCAGTTAGATGGCTTCCACATTTAACACTCAGTTTACCAATTTCCTCTAAGACACTTTTCTGAATACTCATACTGTATTTGTCGGCGTATAACACTGGGCATATAAGACGACCCCCTAATTTTGCAGTTAAAACATAGGTTTAGGCCTATATCCGCTGTATCTGCAACTGTATGTACCACAGTGAGCCAATCACAACAAGCAAAGGTTCAAAGGTTATACTGTATAGACTTCCTCTCTGACTCTGGCCAATCTGAGCAGGCTTTTTACAGTGTAGATTTGGGTCCAGAACATTGTCTAATTTGCATGCATCAAAAGCCTGCTTGGATTGGCTGAGTTAGAGAGGCGGTCCGAGCAGCCTTGCAGTGATTGGTGCAGGATCGAGTTGGAAAATTCGTTTTGTGGCAATATTCAGACAATTTTTGTTTAGCGGCATATTGAAACATTTTTCAGGATATTCTCGGTGTATAAGACGACCCCTAATTTTCAGTTGACTTTTTGTTTCAAAAGTCGTCTTATATGCCAGAAAATACAGTAGTTCCTTTGGTCCACATAACTAAGGGGCCCAAAAGTCTTGCTAAATTATTTTATAAAATTGGACGTCTCTACTTTTACCATTAATGTGTGGTTATTTTTCAAAACTGCTGTCTTTTCCATAAAATAAAAGATAAAATAATTATACAAACATTTAGCAATCCAAATGTTTAATCTACTCGTTCAAAATTGAGAATAATGCTGCTTTGCTTTATCTTGAGAGAAAAACAATAGGCATTTATAAATATCTTATAATTTCCTATACAAGAAATACGCACTTTACAAATTCCAAGCTTTATTTTGTTCCTGTTGGCATCCATCTCTTCCCAGACATCCTTCTCCTGAGGACGAGGATGTCCCAGGGATCCAGGCAATTTATCTGGTACTACACCAACAGGGATGCCATTCTCCCCATCACTAAGCTGTTCATCTGGAAATACCTCATCTGTATTTTCTCGAAGCAAATCTCCAGGAATGGGAGTAGCGTTGGCAATTCTAAAAGGAGGAAGTGGTGACAAAAAGTTGAAATTAGAGCAGAATGAGAAATTACTATGGAGCAATACAATTTTTTGTTTCTGAGATTTTAAAAATGAAGATACAATTAAGAGTATCAATAAGCTGTTAAGGGCTCATTTCACTAGCTGTAATTGGGGGGCCATATGGAGTGCTTTGGATTAAACTCAGGTCGGACACAGGCTACGCAAAGGTTCTACCATTGTACTATCTTTCCAGGCTACGCTGACTTTTTTTATACTCTGTGGTGCTCAGGGTTACTTTTGACTCTGCACTCAGGAATCATTCCTGGGGAGCTTGAGGAAATATATGGAATGCTTCAGAGAACCCAGGTTGGCAACATGCAAGGCAAGTGACCTACTTTTATACTAATTTTCCAGCCCCTAAAATGTTTTTTTAAGTGTATATATTTGCTTTTCAAATTATAAACTATATGCAAATGAGTCAGGGACATAAAGAGAAGAAAGGAAATTCTTGTTTTCCAAGAGAAATTGGAAATTCTTGTTTTCCAAGAGAAATTGGAAATTCTTTACAGTATAGTTTTATAACATTGCATAAATGTAGTAAAATACAAAATATCATATAACATATAATATATAATTATATGATAATTATAATAATCATATACTATATAATTATACGTAATTATTTATAATTATGCACAATTATAATAATTATGATGATATATAATTATACAATATGATATATTACACTAAAATATAAAACAACGGTCAGTATTCATACATTTTTAAAACAATTTTATGTACATTTTTACATGACTGGTTATGTAAATTACCAATCTGTCTTAGGCTTATGGCTCATGAACAACTTTTCTGGTCTTTAGATATTAGATAGATATTTAGACTCACTAAAAAACAGTCCCTTGCCAACTTTACTATTCTAAAACTGTACTATATATACTGTTTATTTTTCCTATGTATTTTTTTAATTTAGTTTTTGGTTCACACCCAGTAATGCTTAATGGTCACTCCTGGCTCCACACTTAGGAATTACTCTGGTAGTACTCAGGGGGCACCAGGAAGGACTGGGGATCAGACTCGAGTTAGTTGCGTGCAAGGAAAGCTGTACTACATCTCTGACCCCTGCACCCCAGTTTGGTTCTTAGATACAGAATGTGTGTGTGTGTGTGTGTGTGTGTGTGTGTGTGTGTGTGTGTGTGTGTGTGTGTGTGTATATAAAGATATACAAAACAAACTGAAAATATTTTTGCTTTGATGAGTTAATTTCATATGTATATATGTATATATACATATATATGTATATAAAGATATACAAAACTGAAAATATTTTTGCTTTGATGAGTTAATTTCATGCCTATTTATTGCTATGACTAGTATGTTTTAATTTCAATTCTACTTTTGTACTTATGTGTATTTTATTATATTTATGATCATTTTCTCTACAAAATGGATTTTTTGTTTCATTTGTTTCATTGTTTCATTTTTTTGTTTCACACTTTTTGCTGTCCTTCTGTTTTATGGTTCATCTTTAAAAACACATCTGTTTTTGGTTTTTTTTGCCCTGCAAGGTAAGCTCCCTATCCACTAAAATAGCTATACTATCTCTCTGGCCCTAAAAAATCTTTTGAATAGTCTGTTTCATTTTTCTTTTTATATAAAATCTTTATTTAAGCACCATGATTCCAATCATGATTGTAGCTGGGTTTCAGTCATAAACAGACTACCCCCCTTCACCAGTGCAACCTTCCCACCACCAATGGCCCCCCTTCCCAATCCCTTCCTGTATTCAAGACAAGGCATTCTACTTCTCTCACTTATTAAGATTGTCATGACAGTTGTTTTAGTTTCATTTTTCTTTTTTTTTTTTTTTTTTTTTTTTTGGTTTTTGGGTCACACCCGGTGACGCTCAGGGTTTACTCCTGGCTATGCGCTCAGAAGTCGCTCCTGGCTTGGGGGACCATATGGGACGTTGGGGGATAGAACCACGGTCCATCCAAGGCTAGCGCAGGCAAGGCAGGCACCTTACCTCTAGCGCCACCGCCCGGCCCCTTAGTTTCATTTTTCTTTTTTTTCTTTTTTTAATTTTTTTTTTTTTTTTTTTTTTTGGTTTTTGGGCCACACCCGGTTGACGCTCAGGGGTTACTCCTGGCTATGTGCTCAGAAATCGCCCCTGGCTTGGGGGGGACCATATGGGACGCCGGGGGATCGAACCACGGTCCTTCCTTGGCTAGCGCTTGCAAGGCAGACACCTTACCTCCAGCGCCACCTACCCGGCCCCTTAGTTTCATTTTTCAATTTAACCTTTTATTGTAGAGACTCTCAATTTTAAATAGCAGTTTTTTGGGGGCTGGAGAGATAGCATGAAGGTAAGGAGTTTGCCTTTCATGCAGGAGGACGGTGGTTCGAATCCCCTGGTCCCCTGAGCCTGCTGGGAGCAATTTCTGAGCATAGAGCCAGGAGTAACCCCTGAGCGCTGCCAGGTGTGACCCAAAAACAAAACAAACAAAAAAAAAAAGTAGTTTTTTTCTATCAGATTTTGACAGTGGATGTTATTTTCGCATTTGCACTGCTTTCTTAACCTATTTAATGATTATTTTACTTTATTTTTCTATGGCTACTTTATTTAGTACTCTCTTCATCTTATCTCCTTTGTAATTCATTCTAATTCTGAGAAAACTGTTTCCTTAATTTCTTGAATTCAATCAACTCACATTATCTTCCTTCCCTACTCACTTCCCTTTTATTTCCTTCAGCTTCTATTTTGGGGTCTATTTCTGTTCTTAGCTTTTTTTTTTTTTTTTTTTTTTGGTTTTTGGGCCACACCCGGTAACGCTCAGGGGTTACTCCTGGCTATGCGCTCAGAAGTCGCTCCTGGCTTGGGGGGCCATATGGGACGCCGGGGGATCGAACCGCGGTCCGTCTCCTAGGCTAGCGCAGGTAAGGCAGGCACCTTACCTCCAGCGCCACCGCCCGGCCTTTTTTTTTTTTTTTTTTTTTTTTTAAATTTTTTTTTTTTTTTTTTTTTTTTTTTTTGGTTTTTGGGCCACACCCATTTGAGGCTCAGGCGTTACTCCTGGCTATGCGCTCAGAAGTCGCTCCTGGCTTGGGGGACCATATGGGACGCCGGGGGATCGAACCGCGGTCCATCCTAGGCTAGCGCAGGCAAGGCAGGCACCTTACCTCCAGCGCCACCGCCCGGCCCCTCTGTTCTTAGCTTTAATTTTTTTGTTTGTTTTGGGCTACATCTGGCTGCGCTCAGGGGTTACTCCTGGCTCTGTGCTTAGGAATCACTCCTAGCAGGCTCAGGGGACCATATGGGATGCCAGAGATTAAACCTGGGTTCATCCTAGGTCGGCCACATGCAAGGCAAACACCCTACCACTGTGCTATCGCTCTGGCCCCTAGTTTTTTTGTTTTTTGTTTTTTTTATTTTTTGGGGAGTCACACCTGGCAGCGCTCAGGAGTTACTCCTGGCTCTATGCTCAGAAATCACTCCTGGCAGGCTTGGGGGACCATATGGAATGTTGGGATTCGAACCACTGTCCTGCATGCAAGGCAAATGCCATACTTCCATGCTATCTCTCCGACTCCTAGCCCCTAGTTTTAATATTTTGTATTTACTTAACTGTATCTCCAAATGCATTATCAATTAAATGCAATATTTAATTTTATCTGGAGTTTGGGCTTTTCTTTTTTTGGGAGGGGGGGTCACACCTGGCAGCGCTCAGGGTTTACTCCTGGCTCTACGCTCAAAAATTGCTCCTGGCAGGCTTGGGGGACCATATGGGATGCCGGGATTCAAACCACTGTTCTTCTGTATGCAAGGCAAACGCCCTACCTCCATGCTCTCTCTCCACGCCCCCTCCCTTTTTTTTAGGTCACACCCAGCAGCTCTCAGGGGTTACTCCTGGCTCACACTCAGAAATCGCTCCTGGCAAACTCAGGGGACCATATCGGATGCTGGATTTTGAACCACTCACTGACTGTCCCGAATTGGCTATGTGCAAGGCAAATGCCCTATCACTGTGCTATCTCTGCAGCCCCCATCTTTTTCTCCATGATTTTTTTTTGCTCACCCACCCATCTCATCTCTAATGATTATTTTTCTGAGACAAGTTCCTTGAAATACACGTATTAAATTTTCTCTAATTGTTATGGTAACATTTTGAGAGATTTTACTTTTTTTTATTTGTGTGATATCAAAGTGCTTTTAGAATATTAGGTCTAAATCAGTTGCTTCTGTTAGTTTGGCAAAATCTGGCCAAGTAGGATGTTTATATTCTGATGTTTACCATTCTCTTTGGGGTTTTTGTTTTTGTACCACACTCAGTGGCACTAAGGGTTACTCCTAGCTCTGCACTCAGAAATCGCTCCTGGCAGATTCCAGGGATATGAGATGCCGGGAATCAAATCTGGGTCTGTCCCTGGTAGGCCACATGCAAGACAAACACCCTACCTCTGTGCTCTCTCTCTGACTCTCTTTTGTCTTATTGGTAAATTTTATTTCCCTTTTAACCTTTTCTTGAGCTCCAAATTCACCCTTTTTGCCTGTGAAAATGGATCTAACTCATTAAATATTTCTGTTAGCTGAAACAGGACCTTTCTTAATAGAGGGCATTGGAGAGACTGCATGAGAAAGAATTCTGCTTCTAGGTCTAGTGTATAACTTGGCAAGAAACTCTAGAATATATGTACTCAGTACACTATGATATAATTGAAATGGGTTAGATCTTAGGAATTAATATTTTAAACAAACATGAAAGGGATTCTGATATATTTATTCAGAGTTCCATATTAAGTAACTCACTAGGTAATCAGTGATACCCTTTATTCTTATACAAGTCCATGTGAGATTTTCTGTTATCATGAGTTCTAATGATCTTAAAATCAAAGCAAAGGATTAGTCATAAAATGTCCAAAGTAGTTTACATTTATAATGATTTTACCCCAATTACTTTTTAGTTGCAGGTTTTGTTTATTTTGGAGGCACACCTAACAGTGGTAGGGTTACTCCCAGCTCGTTGCAGTGTCAAGAAACCATGCAGCACCAAGATGGAATCTTGAGTTTCCAGCATATAAAGTATGGTTTTAATCCTTTGAGCTAGCTATCTCCCCTTCACATTCTCTAATTACTTTGGTAATTTTTGTTTGTTTGCTTTTTTGTTTCAGGGGTCACACCTGGCAGGGATTACTCTTTGCTCTGTGCTCAGAAATCACTCCTGGCAGATTTGGGGGACCATATGAAAAGTGAGAATGAGCCCAGTTGACCGCTCACAAAGCAAATGCCCTACCTGCTGTGCTATCGCTATGTCCTTCTAATTATTTTGTTAAAAACAAATAAATTAAGCAAAATGAATACATTAAATGGCCAAGAAAAACAAAGGCAAACCAAAATAAGAAAAATAAAACAAAACAGAAATTTCTTTTAATGAATCTAGAGGAGAAAAAAAAAAAGACAAGATGAAGAGCCAGAGTGATAGTGGTGTAGCGCTTGCCTTACACATGGGGTTATCAGGTACCCCATGTGGTTCCCTTAGCCTGAAGAAATGATCCCTGAGTGCAGAGCCAGGAGTAAGCCCTAGGGGGGCCAGAGTGGTGGCACATGTTGTAGGGCATTTGCCTTGCATGTGCTAACCTAGGACGAACTGCGGTTGGATCTCCCAGCATCCCATATAGTCCCCCAAGCCAGTAGCGATTTCTGAGCACAGAGCCAGGAGTAACCCTTGAGTGTCACAGAGTGTGACCCAAAAACAAAAACAAAAAAGAGTAAGCCCTGAGCATCATCAAATAAAACAAACAAAAACTAACTGCCCTGAGCATCATCAAATAAAACAAACAAAAACTAACTCCAATATAATAAAAATACACCATCCTAACTTTTTGTTGTTGTTTTTTAGTGTCATACTTGGTGGTACTCAAGGCTTACTCTTGACTCTGTGCTCAGGGGATCATACGATATGCTGGGATTGAACCTGAGTCGCTTCATAACACCTTCTCTGGCCCTTCTACTAAAAATCTTTTTCGTAGTTTGTTTTTGGTGGATGTCAAGGGACTATATTGGATGCTTGGGATTAAACCTAATTGGTGGTATGCAAGGCAAGGCATACTTGCTGTACTATCACTCTGCCTCTAAAGATCATTTGAAGGGGAATAGTAAGCCACATGCTTTGTTCCCAATTAACTTAAACCCAGCAGAGTGAGAAATAATATGGTTCAGTCTTCCTAAGATCCCAAATATTTTTTAGAAATAAATGCATGCTCTCTTCTCTTTTGAAGAAACTACTGAAAGTGACATAAAGTGCCGGAGAAACAAGTCATTTACGGGCACTTGCCATGCACACAGCAGACCTGAGTTTGATTCCTGGCATCGCATAGGCCCTATAGGGGTCTCAAACTCATGGTCCGTACGTGTTGTACGGCCCTCCGTACAACATTTTGTGGCCCTGCCCTAGAGGAATCTTTTTTTGTTTCGTTTTGTTTTAGTTGTTTGGGTCACACCTCCCAATGTTCAAGGCTTACTACTGACTTTGCACTCAAGATCACCCTGACTTTGCCTCCTGCGAACCCCATGTAAATTGAATTTGAGACCCCTGGGCCATAGGGCATCCCCAGAACTGCCAGGATTAACTGAGTGCAGAGCACACCAGGTGTGTGCCCCTGATTAACCCATAAAATAACATGTTACATAGATATAATTTAGGCTCTCATTTCAAAGCATCATCTGAAGTATTTTCTAAGAAAAGTCATTCTAAATAAAAGTATTTACACAAGTAATGTTCACTCAAGGAATTTTCCTATGTCTTAGCATTTGATCATTTGAAGATCTCTACATGAAATGAAAGACATTTCTTTTTTTTTTTTTTTTTTTTTGGTTTTTGGGCCACACCCAGCATTGCTCAGGGGTTACACCTGGCTGTCTGCTCAGAGATAGCTCCTGGCAGGCACGGGGGACCATATGGGACACCGGGATTCGAACCAACCACCTTTGGTCCTGGATCGGCTGCTTGCAAGGCAAACGCCGCTATGCTATCTCTCCAGGCCCATGAAAGACATTTCTGCTAAATCCATGAATCCAGAATCTGTTGAAGACGTACCCAATTGCTGCAGGGGTCAAGCGGGTATGTAACTGAGGGGTGGTAGAAGTAGTAGTTGTTGTTAAGGAGCCATCAGTCCCAGTTTTCTCCCAGTCAAAAGGGTCACTCTCAATTACTCCAAAGGTCTTGATGCTATTGTCAAACACAGACGTAAGAAGCTAAACGACAAAGAACAAATAACAGAGTAAGTCAACAAACAGTACACTGTCACTCTAGGAAAAAGTACCCCAGACTCATAAATTGGTTTTATAGTTGATTTTCTTTGAAAACTGATGAAACTAATAGAGGAATTTGAATAAACTCTACTTGGATAGTGAAACTGAATTATTATTGATTGTTCTCAAACTCACCTAAGATACTCAACTGAGAAAAATAACCACGAGTAATCAGATGTGGAAGAATGGCCTTCTTATAAACAAATAATGATAGAGAAGAAATGGACATTAAAAAAACAATCCCATTCACATTAGTTTCACACAAACTAAAATATCTTGGAGTCAATTTAACTAAAGATGTGAAGGACCTATACAAAGAAAATTATAAAGCCCTGCTTCAAGAAATAAAAGAGGACACAGGGAAATGGAGACATATACCCTGCTCACGTGTTAGGAGCATTAACATCATTAAAATGGCAATACTCCCCAAAGCATTGTACAGATTTAATGCAATTCCCCTAAAGATACCCATGACATTCTTCAAAGAAGTGGATCAAACACTCCTAAAATTCATTTGGACAATAAATACTTACGAATAGCTAAAGCAACCCTTCAAAAAAAAAAAAAAGGATGGGAGGTATCACTTTCCCCAACTTTAAATTGTACTACAATCAAATGTCATTAAAACAGCATAGTTTTGGAATAAAGACAGATCAACGTAACAGACTTGAGTATTCAGGAAATGTTCCCCAGTCATACCATCAATTAATCTTTGATAAAGGGGCAAGAAACACAAAATAGAGCAAGAAAAGTCTCTTCAACAAGTGGTGTTGGCACAACTGGTTAGCCACTTGCAAAAAAAGCGAACTCAGGCCATCTACCACCATGCATAAAGATCAAATCCAAATGGATTAAAGACCTTGATATCAGAACCAAAACCATAAGGTACACAGAGTAACATGTAGGTAAAACACTCCATGACATTGAAACTACAGGCATCTTCAAGAAGGAAACACCACTGTTCAAACAAGTGAGAGCAGAGATTTAAAAAAAAAATGGGACTGTATTAAGCTAAGAAGATTTTGCACTTCAAAGGAAATAGTACCTAGGATACAAAAGCCACTGACAGAATGGGAGAAACTATTCACCCAATACCCATCAGATAAGGGGCTAATATTGAAGGTACTGACAGAACTTAACAAGAAAAAAAAATTCTAACCCAAGAAATGAACAGATACTTCCTCAAAGAAGAAATACAAATGGCCAAAAGACACATGAAAAAATGCCCCACATCACTAATCATCAGGGTGATGCAAATCAAAACAAAAATGAGGTACCATCTCATACTAGAGACTGGCACACTTCAAAAAAAAAAAACAAGATCAGTGTTGGCAAGGATATGGAGAGAAAGGAACTCTCATTCACTGTCAGTAGGGATGCTATCTAGTCCAACCTTTCTGAAAAACAATATGGAGATTACTAAAAAAAAAACTGGAAATTGAACTCCCATATGATTCAGCTATAAACACTCCTAGGGATATACCCTAGAAACACAAAAAACAATACAGAAATACCTTCTGCATACTTATATTCATTGCAGCACTATAGCCAGAATCTGAAAACAACCCAGATGTCTGATAACAGCTGAGTGGCTAAAGAAGCTGTGTCACATTAACACAATAAAATACTGTGCAGCTGTCAGAAAAAATGAAGTAATAAAATTTTCCTATACATTGGTGGACATGAAAACTATTATACTTAGTGAAATAAATTAGAGGGAGTGAGATAGACACAGAATAGTCTCACTAATCTGTGGGATTTAAGAAATATAAGACAGTATTGTAATAATACCCAGAGACAACAGAGATGAGAGTGGGAAGGACTGGATATGAAGCTTACCATAGAGTGTTGAGTGCAGTTAGAGAAATAACTACACTGGCAACTATCATGACAATGGTAATAAGTAAGAAAAATAGAATGCCTGTCTTGAAAACAGTTATGGTGCTTAAATAAATATATTATATAATAATAAAATATATGGTACATAATCTGAGGGATAGGTAACCAGAATCTACTGGAGAATTAAGTAAAAGTAAAGAAAAAATAGAGGATTGTTTAGATTTTTGCCAATGTTGCCCAAGAGGTAAAGGGTGGCAATATTTACTGGATTGGAAATCTAGTAAGTTTTGAGGGCTGGGATATTTAAAGTTTTAGGAGTTTAAGGAGGAATAAGGAATACAGATACAGATTTGAAAATCATCAGTCATTCTGACTTTAATGTATTATTATTATTGTTATTTTTAATTTTGAAACACCCCAAATTGCTCATGGTTTACTTCTGGTTCTATTCTCAGATTTCACTCCTGGTGGTGCTCAGGGAACCGTATGTAGTGTTGGGCATCAAAATGAGGTCAGCCACATTCAAAGCAAATGTCTTAACTCTTCTACCATTTCTTCAGCCCAACATTATGTTTTTTTAAATTTACTTAAAAGGATATGCATCACATAGTTGACACAGTTGATCATAATATATTTGTTTCCAGATAAGTGAAAGCAAAGTTACTGAAATGAAATAGAAAAAAAATTTAATGAAAGAAGAAAACAGTAGCAAGCACACTGTGAAAATTATTGCTTCTTCAATGAAGTCATCAATGCAATGGTAGTTAGCTAGTTTGTTAGCTGTCATTCTGTTACATTACAGCCCAACATTTCTAATGTAACAAAAATAATTTTCTAATTCTGGGAATCCCTTAGGAATGGAGCAGGCCAAGTCTCTGTCCTGCCGAAGCCCCAGCAGCCACTCACATCCCCAAGTCACCGTCATGGCAATGACCAACTTCACTGCTCCACCACAACTCTCTGGAGAAACACCTAACTTACAAAAACTGAGAGTAAGGGTGTGCAGTTTCCCTTTTCCTCTCCATACTTTTGGAAGCTTTGGTAGCCACAGCCACATCCCACAGCTGCTGCCATATAAGCCCATTGACCCAGCTCCACATATCCTGGAATTCCTGAGCAAATATCTAGCATGCAATACCTCCAACTTCCTCAGTATAGACACCCTAGTAGAGCACACTAAATTAGGTGTGAAATTAGCAAAGAAGCCAACTAAGGTCAACAAAAACAACATAAAATGTACAACTAGAAACAAACAGCTTATTGAATCTATAGACAATTGATTTAATGACCCATTGTAAGATGTATTAATTTGGGGGTGGTGTTTGGGTCATACCTGGAGGCAGTCAGGGGTTATTCCTGGTTCTAAGCTCAGAAATCGCTCCTGGCAGGCTCAGGGGACCATATGGAATGCTGGGATTTGAACCACCGTCTGTCCTGGATCAGCTGCGTAAATGATGTAAATGCCTTACCTCCATGCTATCTCTCCGGCTCCAAGATGTATTAATTTTTAAAAACTTTCTGTTACTGACAATTTTTTAAATAATGTTATTACCAATTAGTTGTAATGAACAATATATAGTAAATTATTGTATGCCTGCTACTGCAGCAGGTTTGCAGGTAGTTGGAAACTGGGGACAACGATGGAGGGACAATGGTAACGGGAGGATTGGTGTTGGAACAAAGAAGGCCAAAAGCAACTGTATTATGTTTTTGTTTATGTTTTGGGGCCACACCCATTGAGGTTCAGGGGTTACCCTGACTATGCACTCTGAAATTGCTCCTGGCTTGGGGGAATCATATAAGATGTGGGGGGATTGAAAAGTGGTTTGTCCTAGGCTAGCACTTGCAAGGCAGATGTCTTACCTCTAGCGCCACTGCTCTGGCCCCTGTAATTTTGTAAACCCCATTATTTAAATAAATAGAAAAATTAAAAACAAAAGCATATCTAATTCAGGACCTAGAGGACACTAAATCCTAAGTGTTAGCAAACTGAGATAGTAAACAAACTAAGCAAACCAAAACACACTCCTTTCTGATATCTGAATTCATTATATCAGATTTGGCTAAAATAAATAATAAACACAGAAGATCCCAATTCAGTTACTCCTTTAAACAAATTTGATAAATATATTGGCCATTTTACAAATCAAAAACCATATTTAACTTGCACAGTTGTTATTATTTCCACTCAGTAGCCTCTGGAGAAATAAAACTTTACAATCCAAATATTGACTCTGGAAACATAGGCACTCATTAAGGTAGAAATCTTCTTTAAAAAATAGACAAGGGGGGCCGGGAGGTGGCGCTAAAGGTAAGGTGTCTGCCTTGCCAGCGCTAGCCTAGGACGGACTGCGGTTCGATCCCCCGGTGTCCCATATGGTCCCCCAAGCCAGGAGCGACTTCTGAGCACATAGCCAGGAGTAACCCCTGAGCGTCAAACGGGTGTGGCCCAAAAACCAAAAAAAAAAAAAAAAAAAAACAAGGGCAGGGGACCAGAGTAATAGTATAAAGGATAGGACACTTGCCTTGCACTGGTTGATCTGTATTCAATCCCTGGCAACCCATATGCCCTGAGTATTATCAGGAATGAGCCCTGAAAACAGAGGCAGGAATAAACCCTGTGCATTGCTGTGACCGCCCCCCCCCCAAAAAAAATAAAACAAAACAAAAAAAAAACCTGGGCCTGGAGTGATAGTAAGCATGCAGCCAATCTGGATTAAATCCTTGGCATCCCATATGATCTCCCCAGCATCACCAGAAGTGATTTCTGAGCACAGAGCCATGAGTAAATCCTGAACACTGCTGGGCGTGGCCCCAAAACAAAACAACAACAATAAAACAAAAGTAGATGGGGGGCCTGGAGAGCTAAATAAGGAAGAGGAGCACATGCTCTGTATGATAGAAGCCCTAGTTTGAAACACATGTTTTGTATGCTGGAGGCCTAGTTTGGTCCAAGGCACTGTATGGTCTTCCCAGTACCTCTAGAAGCAACATGAGACCAGAGAGCCAGGAGCAGCCTACAAGCACCTCTGGGTATAACCCTCCTTAGCATAAAAAAGCAGGTAGGCAGAACAAAGTCTGAAAACATCTCCCAGATGATTCTGATTAGTTCATATACAAAGGCATGTCTCATTATATTTTTAGTAAGAACTGGTGAATCTAAATCCTTTACTCCTTTTACTTAATAATATATTCCCAGAGAATAGAAATTGATCTAAATTTGAAGTTCATGTTTCACAAATTAGGGTTATATATTGTTGTAAAGAGAGTTTGTTTAATCAAGCACACCAAGACAGTCTATGCTGGGAAAGGTCTTACATTAGGCCAATGAGTCTAAGTTACGGAAACACCTGAAACCTAGACGATGCTCGAGTCCAAGAACCTGTTTTTATATAGGCGACTGCCGCAAACTCTATTTTGCTTCATGCTCAAGCAATGTGTGGGAGCATCCATATTATGACATTTTATCAGTATGGCCACAGGGAGTTCCCTAAAATCAGTATTTTCTTTTCTTTGTTTTAGTTTTTGGGCCACACATGATGGCATTTGGGGTATTCTTGTCTCTGTGCTCAGAAATTACCGCTGGGTCAGGAGACCATAGGGAATGCTGGGGATCAAATCTGGGTTGACTGTGTGCAAGGTACACAGGGTGGTTATCTTTTAAAACTTTCCACCCAAAAGCAAGCATAAACATCTCTTTAGAGTATATGCTATAAATAAACTTTAAAAAAAATCAAAGATATATGTAATAAATTTCCTCATTAACAATATATCCCCAGAGAATGTCCCCAAGCCAGAAAGACTGAAGTCATTTGGAAAATGTAGATAACTTTACTTATAAGATATTATTATAGTTAATGATACAATAAATATAGCAGTCAGAGAGATAGTACTATGGGTTGGATACTTGCATTGCATGTGGTCAATTTGCATTTGATCCTTGGTACCCCATATGATCTCCGAACACCTCTTGAGCGCAAAGCCAAGAGTAAGCCCTGAGCACCACTAGCTGTAGCTCAAACCCCACTCCCAAAATATAAAAAAGTAAGAAAGCAAAATTCATGACTCATCAAGATAAACCAAGAGAATTTAAAGAAATTTTGTATTTATGGCTGATACCTCACAAAACTGTTGTTCCCAGACTCCTCGGAAATGTGGTCATACTTTGTTAATAATAAATCTGGCAGTACAAGTGAAAAATAGATGTGATGGGGTCAGAAAGATAGCAAGATGTGAAATACTGGAAGTATAATTTCAATCAGGAAGGAAAATCTTCCTTCCATTAGGGAAAAAAAGATGTTTTGGGGAAGAAACTTTATAGAGAGAAAAGGAAAAGAGAGGACCACGAGAAGTGAAAATGTAAGGTTATTTTTTATTCTGTTACTCTGTGCATTATTTGTGACAATTTACTTTTTTTTTTTTTTTTTTTTTTGGTTTTTGGGCCACACCCGGCGATGCTCAGTGGTTACTCCTGGCTGTCTGCTCAGAAATAGCTCCTGGCAGGCACGGGGGCCATATGGGACACCGGGATTCGAACCAACCACCTTTGGTCCTGGATCGGCTGCATGCAAGGCAAACGCCGCTGTGCTATCTCTCCGGGCCCCTACTTATTTTTTTTTTAATAAAAAATGTTTTGGGTTTTTTTTCTTTAGCCAGATCTGGCAGCACTCAGGGGTTATTCCTGACTCCGCTCAGAAATTACTCCTGTTGCACAGGTGAAGGAGGCTTAAAGAAAAAAAAAATTACTTTTGGAAGGCTTGAGGGACCATATGAGATTCCAGATTCAAACAGAGGCTGGCCACTGCAAGACAAACGCCCTACCAGCATGCTCTTTCCAGTTGGAAAAGAAGATGTTTTGGGGAATGAGCTTTATAGAGAAGAGAAAGGAAAAGAGAGGAACAAAAGAGGTGAATATGCAAGGATACTTTTTATTCAACAACTATGTGCATTATTTATGACAATTGACTTTAGATGCATTTATAAGAAATCTTAATCCTAACTACAATTAGGACATTCAATAAAATAACTTTTCTAAAGCAAATAATTTAAGACACAAAAATGTACATGAGATTATCTACACATGTAAGATTTTGATAACTTGAATGTTCTATTTTTCTGTAATTCCTAAACTTACAATAATTGTACTTTATTTATTTATTTTGGTTTTTGGGTCACACCTGGCTCTATGCTCAGAAATCACTCCTGGCAGATTAGGGGGACCATATGGGATGCTGGGATTCAAACCACCGTTCTTCTGCATGCAAGTCAAATGCCCTACCTTCAGCTATCTCTCCAGCCCTTTTTCTTTCTTTCTTTCTTTCTTTCTTTCTTTCTTTCTTTCTTTCTTTCTTTCTTTCTTTCTTTCTTTCTTTCTTTCTTTTTCTTTCTTTCTTTCTTTCTTTCTTTCTTTCTTTCTTTCTTTGTTTCTTTGTTTCTTTCTTTCTTTCTTCCTTCCTTTTTTTTTTTTTTTTTTTTTTTTTTGGTTTTTGTGTCACACCTTCCAGTGCTCAGGGGTTACTCCTGGCTCTACACTCAGAAATCGCCCCTGGCAGGCTCAGGGAATCATACGGGATGCTGGGATTTGAACCACTATTCTTCTGCATGCAAGGCCAATGCCCTACCTCCATGCTATCTCTCTGGTCCCTGACTGTGCTACTTTTAATGAGGAAAAAGCCCTCCTAAATGTAGTATTTAAAAGTCTTCACCCTATTTTACCTTTAATTTCTAATTTCTAAAATAATTGATTTGAATCAAGAATGTAGCTCAGGGGCTGGAGAGATAGAACAGCAGTAGGGCATTTGCCTTGCAAGCAAGTGGATGGTGGTTCGAATCCAGGCATCCCCCGTGCCCACGTGGGGTGATTTCTAAGTGCAGAGCCAGGAGTAATCCCTGAGCGCTGCCAGGTGTGACCCAAAACAAACAAACAAACAAAAAAATGTAGCTCAGTAGTAGAGGTATGAGCCCCTGTGTGTTTTTTGTTTGTTTGTTTTAATTTCTTGGGCACACCCAGAGTGCTCAGAACTTCCCTCCTGGCTCTGCACTCAGGGAACACTCTTGGAAGGAAACACTCAGGGAACAAATAGGGTGCTGCTGGATATTGAATCCAGGTCCGCTAAATGTAAGGCAAATGCCCTACCTGCTGTACTATCACTTCAGCCTTGAATTTAATAGTTAGCATCTTCCTCAAAATAGATTACACCTAATCATGTGTAAACCATAAAAAATGGCCAGTGATCTTTTCCACTACTTGGAATACCCTTTTTCTTAGAGCAATCAATCATCTGACATAAACATAATGGCTTAGAGAATATTCTCTTATCCTCAGCACAAATGCAATCAATAGCCAGATCATATTTACCTCCATATGAAATCCCAGTTTGCCTTTTCAAAGAGAATACAGTCTAGTCTTTTCAAAAACAAGAATCATATGTAATGTGATAGGAGTCACAGAATCCTGACTCCATATCAGTTACTAACAGTAAATTAATGGATCAATAAAGCTCTTAACCAGCAAAGCACAATAGTAATGGTGGTAAAGCTGATTCAAAGATTATTTACTGTAAAAAAAAAATTGCCTCACCTCATGGATAAGTAGATGTAGTAAAGGGAAAGAATTATAAAAACTCTGGATTTCTCTCCTTTTCTAGAGGTTTTAGTACCTCTGGTAAAAGGGGAAAAATTACATTGTTCCCTTTGAGAAAAGAACTAGGAAAAAATAGAAACCAAGCAAGGAGAATGAATTGATGAAGCTGAAGTTTAGCTACTTTCACCAATACAAGAAAGAGCAACTTGGGAGAGAACACCCTCCTATACCTATACCCACTACCAGCTGCTCCAAGGGTTGCTCAGTCAACAGTCCTGCCAATACCAATGTCTTCCCTTTCAGGTGCTCAATCAGTCTACTAGCTACTCTGGTACATAAGCTGTCCCTTGCTTCTGAATGAAGTCTATGAAAAAAACAAATAGAAGGGAAGGAGGGGAAAAGGGGAAGAGAGAAGAAAAGGAAGAGGGAGAAAGAGAGGGAGGAGAGGGGAAATGGAGAGGGAGTGAAGGGTAACGGTAAGGGGGGGAGAGCAGAGAGAGTGTTGGGGTGCAAGTTTTGATGCAGGAGGTCTGAATTCAATCCATCAGGGGCTACATGGGTGACCAGAAAATAAAAAGAAAGCAAAAAGGAGAAAAGAGAAAGTAACATTTTCTTTCTGCATAAAGAGAACAAAGGACCATAAAAAATAGAAAGAAATTCTATTAATAGATACAATGTTCCCTTGGGTTGCACTGGAACTCACCTCAACTGGCCTCACCCCTGAAGATGATTTGGCTAAAAAATATTTACCATTACAAAGATCTTGAGATTGCTAGTGACTTTTTTTTTATTTAAACTTCTCAGTTACAAGGTTGTTAATACTAGTTTTTTTCACAGATACAGTTGTTCATGATTGAGTTACAGTCGTACAATGTACAACAACCTTCACCAGAACTCATCTCCTGCCACCAATACCCCTAGTTTCCCTCTCACCCTCCCTGATGCCCTCTTCTCTCCCACCCAAGCTTCCCCACCTGATTCTGGGCAGGCATTTTATTTCTCTCTCCTTAGTTACTTTCTCTCTCTCTTCTTTTTTTATTTTTGTTTGTTTTTTGGTCACACCCGGCAGTGCTCAGAGGTTACTCCTAGCTCCATGCTCAGAAATCACTCCTGGCATGCTCGGGAGACCATATGGGATGCCGGGATTTGAACTAATGACTTTCTTCATGAAAGACAAACTATCCATGCTATCTCTCTGGCCCCCTCTTCTTTTTTGACAGTGGTTTACACTGTTAGTGAAGAGGTGCCATGCAAGCTAGTGATATTTTTTGCCAATTCCTCTAACACTCCAATAGAGTTCCTGCTCTATATTGTGTGTTCAGAGTCCTCAAAAAATCTGAACCTTTTATTATAAAGGGAAAATTCATTGAAATAAAAAAAAAGTTGAACAGAAAATAAAAGTGAGATAATTATAAATAAGTACAGTGCCACTTAGTTGGATGTAAAAAATCATATTAATAATTTATAAAACATACTCAGTAAGATATTCTCATTAAGATATTAACACTGGGGAGTACTTTTTTATTATTTTACAGAAAGCAGGGTTAGAAAGGTCATACAAGTGTATAGCAAAGTACAAATTGAAACTTTATGCAGAGCATTCCTTATAAAAGAGTTAGAATGCCAGGCTAAGGTAGCAGAATTGAAAGTCTTTGAAAGTCTCTTTAAATTTCTCATGTAGATGAATACCGTCTTTTCTATTTACTATTTTTCCTGCAATATTAGAATAGACTTCGATTTCTTCAGATAAAAATAAATGAAGAGGTGCCAGAGCAATATAGCAGTAAGGAGTTTGCCTTGCACGCAGCTGACCCAGGACAGACCTGGGTTCGATCCCCAACATCCCATATGGTCCCTTGAACCAGGAGCTATTTCTGAGCGCATAGTCAGAAGTAACCCCTGAGCGTCACTGGGTGTGGACCAAAAACCAAAAAAAAAAAGTAAATGAAGAAAGCTGTCTGCATTTAGGGTTTACAGTGTACAAAAAAACAGCAACAAAACAAAAAACCAAACACCCAAAACCAATCTTTTTCTAATTAATTCTTTAACTGAATCACCATGATACACAATTAAAGTTGTTTGTGATTGAGTTTCAGTTATACAATGTTCAACACGCTCACCAGTGCACATTTCCTGCCATGAAGTCACTGGTCCCCCACCCCCACCCCTCGCCCTCTCCCCTGCCTGACTCTGTGACATATTTTCTCTCTCTCCCCTCCTTCCCTACTCTCTCTCCTTCCTCTTATTTCTTTCACTGTGGACCCAAAACCATTCTTAAAATTGTTTTATTTTGGAGGCCGGAGCGATAGCACAGCGATAAGGTGTAATCCCAGCATACCATATAGTTCCCCAAGCCTGTCAGGGGTAATTTCTGAGCACAGAGCAAGGAATAACCCCTGAACTGAGCGCCGCCGGGTGTGACTCAAAAACAAAACAAAAAAAACTGTTTCGTTTTGGACCACATCCAACAGTGCTCTACTCCTGGCTCAGAATGTTTGGGATCATTCCTGGTAGTATTGGACCATTTGGTACCAAGGTTTGTACCAAAACTAATACTAATACTACTGTTTTTGTGCTCTTAGTAGTGCTGAGGAGATCCTATGTGGTGTTAGGGAATCAAGCCTGGATTGGCTGTGTGCAAGGCAAGCGCCCATTGTCTGGCCCCTATCTCCTGAATTTAGGTGGGTCATAAATGTTCTGTGATTACACTGTATTCTATAGTTAACCAAAATGCCCATTAGTTAGTTGACTCAAACATAGATGATTGAATGCTGACTATCCTGATAATTAGACATACAAAGGTTAAAAAAAAAAAAAAACAGCCTTGTTTCCAGAGTTTGCATTTAATTTAAGAGAAGCAACATCAGATTATGCAGATTTAATCCAATCAGACAAATTTTGTATTAAATGCCTAATTTTATACTAATTTCTTGAGAAAATGGAAAAATAAATATGAAATGCACTAGTTCTAGTGGAGAAAAAAACAAAGGACTGTTCTGAGTTGAGCAGAAAAATAAATTCTGAAATGAGAGAAACTGAAGAAAAGTTGGCATCAAAATTGTGTTTTCAATTTTCTAAGAAAGGCAGTGCTCAGAGGGCAAATACAGCATTCCCAGAAGAGCATGCTGGGAGAAAGCTCATAGTTATTTTTGACAGCGATGAGGGCTTCATTGTAGCTGATCCACTAATGGAGAGGAATGGATCAATAGGATAGCAGGTAGGGTTCTTGCCGGTATCTCCTATGGTCCCATGAAAACCACCTGAAGTAATTTTTGAGTACAGAGCCAGATGGGTAAGGTCCCCCCAAAAATAAAATACAATGAAGAATGAAAATAGATTAAGGGACAGATAATTTCTACTATTCACATTCAAGGCAAGACCATTACCTTTCCTTGTCTCCTACCCATAAGTGAAGACCCTATTTTCCATCCTTCTTGTAGTACTTGTGGTATTCGGCCAATGTGACCAAGTTTTGGGTATATGTATACTTGTTTAAAATGTCACCTCTAATCCTGGTTATAAAACCCCTGAACTAGGACTAAAGAGAGTATGCAGCTGACCCAGGTTTGATCCCAGTATCCCCATATGGTTCCTTGAGCACTACCAGGAGTGAATGCTAACCACCAGAAGTAAGCCTTGAACACTGTGGGATGTAGCTCAAAAACAAAAAATAAAACCCTTAAGCAATCATGCACATTCATTTTGCTCATTCTTTTCCTGGTGACTCTAAAGTCTGTGTACAAATGAAGATGCCCCCCAAAAAAGGTATATTTGGGGCCAGATCAATAGTACAGAGGGTAGGGCATTTTGTCTTGCACATGACTGACCTGAGTTCAATCCCCAGAACCCCATATGATACACTGAGCTTTCCAGAGTGAGCATAGAGCCAGGAGTAAGCTCTGAGCACCTCCCAAAACAACAATAAAAGGTTGGAATCTAGATAATCAAAGTTATCCTAGAGTTACCTATAATAGCAAACTAACTTAACTTATACCATACTATGATTTAAAAAAAAAAACAAAAACCTTTGTTAATACACTGGTTTGGGGGAGTTTCTACCTGTTATGCTATCCCCCTTTATCCCAATACACTGATTAAAAAAAAAAATTATGGGCCCAGAGAGATAGCACAGAGGTGTTTGCCTTGCAAGCAGCCGATCCAGGACCAAAGGTGGTTGGTTCGAATCCCAGTGTCCCATATGGTTCCCCGTGCCTGCCAGGAGCTATTTCTGAGCAGACAGCCAGGAGTAACCCCTGAGCATCGCCGGGTGTGGCCCAAAAACCAAAAAAATAAAATAAAATAAAGTAAAATAAAATTATTTCTGTGGTATATTTAGGCCTATTTAAGTACCTTTTTAAGTATCCACTAATTCTACTTTGCCTCATTTGAATGCACATAAACTGCAAAATTAGTTCTCTTAAAAAACAAATTGGATCACCATGTTCTTGCTTACTAGACTTGTAAGGCATCTTTATTGCTTAGAATCAATTCCAAACTTCTAATAAGGTCTGAATGGACTTAAATTAGTTGATTTCTTACTTTCCAATTTAATTTCAAACTATCCCTGTTGTCATTTACATTTTCTGTTCCTACCCGTCTTCTTTCAGGTTTTGTTTTGTTTTTGTTTTACTCAAAAATCTATATTATTTCATTTACTGATAACTTTCTTCCTATTGTTTTTGCTTTTCATATGACCCATTGCTTTGGGCTAGGCTGAAATAAAGCATTTTCTGACCCATATGAGTTTGTTTTTTTTTTCATACAATTCCTTTCGTTTGCTTGACAAACAGCCTACCTAAGCATTTTGACAAGTTTAACTCCTATGTTATCAGGGTCCAGGAAATAGAAAGTAGTTTGAGCAGATCAAGAATCAAATCCGCGGGGCCGGGCGGTGGCGCTAAAGGTAAGGTGCCTGCCTTGCCTGCGCTAGCCTAGGACGGACCACGGTTCGATCCCCCGGCGTCCCATATGGTCCCCCAAGCCAGGAGCGACTTCTGAGCGCATAGCCAGGAGTAACCCCTGAGCGTCATCGGGTGTGACCCAAAAACCAAAAAAAAAAAAAAAAAAAGAATCAAATCTGCGGGCTGGGCGGTGGCGCTAGAGGTAAGGTGCCTGCCTTGCCTGCGCTAGCCTTGGACGGACCACGGTTCGATCCCCTGGCGTCCCATATGGTCCCCCAAGCCAGGAGCAACTTCCGAGCGCATAGCCAGGAGTAACCCCTGAGTATCACCAGATGTGGCCCAAACACAAAAACAAAAATGAAAACAAACCAAAAGAAAAAGAATCAAATCTGCTAAATTTTTGTTGTTGCTGTTGTTGTCTTTGGGCCATAGCCCCAAATAGGGCTTACTTGGCTCTGTACTCAGGAATCACTCCTGGTGGATTAACAGTGTTAGAGAGTGAATCTGGTTCTGCTTTGTGCAAGGTACATGCCCTACCTCCTGTACTATCTAGCCAGCTGGTCCCCTATAACACTTGTTTGTTTCATTTTGGTTTTGGACCACACCCAGAGATGCTCAGGGGTTACTCCTAGCTATGTGCTCAGAAATCGCTCCTGGCTTGGGGGACCATATGGGACGCCGGGGGCTCGACTTCAGTCCATCCTGGGTTAGCTATATGAAAGGCAAACGCCCTACTGCTGTGCCATCGCTCCAGCCCCTCCCCTATAACACTTTTAAAAGCAAATGTCAATATTTATTCTTAGAAATGATTCCTAGTAAAGAGCAAATAGGTCATCTCTCTCAATCTCTTTTATTTTTGTCTATGTTTTTTTTTGGGGGTGGGACAACAGGTGATGCTCAGGGGTTACTCCTGGTTATGCACTCAGAAATCACTCCTGACTTTGGGGACCATATGGGACGCCGGGGGATTGAACCATGGTCCGTCCTAGGCTAGCAAGCGCAAGGAAGACATCTTACTGCTTGCATCACCGCTCCAGCCCCCTCTCTAGTCTCTTCTTACTGTCAGTCTGAGTAATAGGATACTAGCTAATATTCTTTCTATGAACAACTTGGTAAATTATCTATGACCAGAATTACTTTTCAAACTTCATGAAATATAGATGCTCATAGCAAAAGTATACCATTTTATACTTTTACTATAAAATTATTAACTTTGGTCTTGGCTGAGAATAAACAAAGATGCATATATATTTTATTCAGCTCAATGTAGGTTAGGGTAACAATCATAATTATGTATGCAGCAAAATATTTTCCTTTTTTTGTCTTGGGCCGTACTTGGTGGTACTCAGGGAATGCCAGGGATCAAATCCAGGTCAGCTGTGTGCAAGGCAAATGCCCTACATGCTATGCTATCACTTTAGATCTGCACAGCAAAAAAAATATTTTTTTACAGCAAAATCTTTTTATTTTTTTATTTTTGGGCCACACCCGGTGACGCTCAGGGGTTACTCCTTGCTCTGCGTTCAGAAGTTGCTCCTGGCTTGGGGGACTATATGGGACGGCGGGGGATTGAACCGCGGTCAGTCCTAGGCTAGTGCTGGCAAGGCAGACACCTTACCTCTAGCGCCACCATGCCAGCCCCACAGCAAAATCTTTTGATAGAGAAATACTAACAATATTTTAAGAAACATTTTTATTTGTGTTTGTTTGTTTTGGGGCCATATCTGGTGCTCAGGGGTTACTTCTGGCTCTGCACTCAAAAATTGCTCCTGGCAGGCTTGGAGGACCATTTGGGATGCCAGGGATCGAACCCAGGTCTGTCCTGGGTCAGCTGCGTGCAAAGGAAATGCCCTACCACTGTGCTATCACTCCGGCCCCAAAACATAATTTTTGTTTTGTTTTGTTTTTTGGATCACATCTGGCAGCGCTCAAGGGTTATTCCTGGCTCTACGCTCAGAAATTACACCTGGCAGGCTCGGGGGATCATATGGGATGCTGGGATTCAAACCACCGTCCTGAAACACAAGGCAAATGCCTTATCTCCATACTATATCTCCAGCTCCCAAAACATGATTTTTAACATAAAGTCTACATGCTGGTCTTTTCAAATAAAAAAGAGGAATTAATATATCTTTAATCATTGTGATTTTACTTATGCTTTCAGTGGCAGCAGTTATTTTACAGTAAGCTCTTACCAAGTTCTCTCTGAGAGCAACAGAAACTTCTAAAATACAACTAACTGAAGGCAGAGATACAATTTGTGATGCACGGGGGCCGGGTAGGTGGCGCTGGAGGTAAGGTGTCTGCCTTGCAAGCGCTAGCCAAGGAAGGACCGCGGTTCGATCCCCCGGCGTCCCATATGGTCCCCCCAAGCCAGGGGCGATTTCTGAGCACATAGCCAGGAGTAACCCCTGAGCGTCAAATGGGTGTGGCCCAAAAACCAAAAAAAAAAAAAAAAAAAAACAAAAACAATTTGTGATGCACTCAATCCCTAAAAGGCCTCATGTATTGACAGTCTAAGAAAATGATTTACTAAACACAGACATAATGGAGCCAATGACCTTCACTGACTATTATCCCATAACAAAGTATGATATGTAGCCCTGGAGAGACGCATTGTCTAACTAGACATTTCCTTCTAGTCAAAAAATTAGCTGTGGACTTACATAACTTAACTATAATCAGTCTACATGTCAAATAAATCACAGAAGAACAATAGTCTATTATATAATGAATAAACCTAATACTCGAAGTATATTCAGAGGGAGGAAATACACAAATTGGCAATGTCATCACAGTTTAATTTCACATTTCTCAGGATGTAACAACACAGTATTCTTCTAGAAACCTCCTTGTGTGTGTGTTTGGTGGCATAGTGGTGAGTATAAGTTCACTTAAAACACCTTCAAAGTTAAAATGAATAAAGACAGTATAGACTAAGAGATTTAACCCATAGTACTCACAAAAATGATTACCTGGTAGTCTGGTTTTGTAAAATAATCCAAAGAGGAGATGTGGTCCAGAAAGGTGCTGAATTCCGGAGGGAGATGTTTTAACATTAGCTTATGGTCATATCTTTCCTTAATAGAACCTACTTGCTCCTGGGAAATAAAAAGGAAAAGAGCCAAAGTCAATTTCTCTTAACAGAGAAACAATAAGAGCCTTTTAATAACAGAAACAAAAATCATGAGAACTTGTTCTTAGAGAAAGCATACCACTGGGGTGGGGGGTGGTGTAAGCGGGATATGACAGGAAGAGAACTCTGCCAACAATGGTGGAGGTTAGGGAGAAATATTTTATCATTAAAAAGTGCCTCATCGGGGCTGGAGAGATAGCATGGAGGTAAGGCATTTGCCTTTCATGCAGAAGGTCATCGGTTCGAATCCCAGCGTCCCATATGGTCTCCCGTGCTTGCCAGGAGCAATTTCTGAGCATGGAGCCAGGAATAACCTCTGAGCACTGCCGAGTGTGACCCAAAAACCAAAAAAAAAAAAAAAAAAAAAAAAAAAGTGCCTCATCAAGGCAGATAAAAGGAAATGGGGGCATTGATAGAGGGAAGTAGATATTAGCGAAGAGATTGATATCAAAACACTATATTCTTTTTTTTTTTTTTGGTTTTTGGGTCACACCCGGCAGCCCTCCTGGCTATGTGCTCAGAAACTGCACCTGGCAGGCTCGGGAGTACTGTACTGGATGCCAGAATTCAAAACACCGTCTCTCCTAGATAGGCCATGTGCAAGACAAATGCCCTACTGCTGTGCTATCTCTCCAGCCCCAAAACACTATATTCTTAAAACCCAATCATAAATAACTTTGTGATCATAATAACCTAATAAAAAAATTTTTTGCCCCCACCCCAACCTAATAAAAAATTTTTTTTTTTTTTTTTTTTTGTGGTTTTTGGGTCACACCCGGCAGTGCTCAGGGGTTACTCCTGGCTCCATGCTCAGAAATTGCTCCTGGCAGGCACAGGGGACCATATGGGACGCTGGGATTCGAACCGATGACCTCTTGCATGAAAGGCAAACGCTTTACCTCCATGCTATCTCTCCAGCCCTAATAAAAATTTTTAAATAGCCTCTTAGTAACAATCTCAAGGATATATACTGAGAGGGTAATAATTAAGCATAAAGCAAGAACTCAGACCTTACAATAATTTAATGTATATTTCTTTAGGACAAAGGGGTGTCTTTAATATATAATTCAAAGGAAAACAGAGTCCTATTCATGTGGACTAAGAGATTCTCAAAAGAGAGAGTTGGAGGGCTGGAGCAATGGCATAAGCGGTAGGGCATTTGTTAATTTAGGAAGGACCATGGTTCGATCCCCCAGCATCCCATATGGTCCTGAGTCTGCCAGGAGCGATTTCTGAGCACATAGCCAGGAGTAACTCCTTAGCATCACCGGATGTGGCCCAAAAACCAAAAACCAAAAAAAAAAAAAAAAAAAAGAAAGAAAGAAAGAGAGAGAGAGTTGGGTCTTAAGTCTGGTCTGCTTTTCTTTATAAACATAGATATTTATAGTTTCCTATTAAAAATATAACCTGATAATTTCAAAGTTTTATTTTGGGGGGTTTTGGGCCACACCTGGTGGCGTTCAGGGGTTACTCCTGGCTCTATGCTCAGAAATCGCTCCTGGCAGGCTGGGGGGACCATTTGGTATGCCGGGATTCGAACTACCATCCTTTTGCATGCAAGGCAAATGCCTTGCCTCCATGTTAACTATCCAGCCCCGATAATTTCCAAGTTTAATTAATTGGTAATGCAAAGAGAAATAAAATCTAAGAGAAGAGAATAGAAATTAAAGTGAAAGCAATGACTGAACTTAAAATCGGTTATTTTATATCCATTAAATATCCATAACAAATTGCTCTCATATGTGGAATACAAAGAAACATGGAAGGAGAATAAAAAAATGCCCAAAAGACTAAAACTAGTTTTCAGTAGCAAGCTCTCCACAGAGCTAACAGGGGGTGGACAGTGGGCAATGGAGGAGGATGTAATGCTAGAAGTTTTTTGTATGAAACCATACAAAGAGCACAGTGCTAGTAAGAAATTTTTTAAAAAGTCATGACATCCAGGGGCCTGAGAGATAGCATGGAGGTAAAGCATTTGGCTTGCATGCAGAAGGATGGTGGTTCAAATCCTGGCATCCCATATGGTCCCACGAGCCTTCCAGGAGCGATTTCTGAGCATAGAGCCAGGAGTAAGTTGCCAGGTGTGACCCAGAAACCAAAAAAAAAAAAAAGTCATGACATCCATTAGATCTATAAAACCAACTTATACAAATTAAGATACTTCAATATACTAAGGGTGATTATAAATTTTAATTTTTGCATGTAAAGTGATTGGCCAAGGATTGTAGAGATAGTATAGTAGATTAGGGAACTTGCCTGGCATGAAGCTGACCTGGTTTTGATCCCTGGATTCCACTATGATCCCCTGAGAACCTCTAGGAGTGATTCCTGAGTGCAAAGGCAGGAGTAGTCCCTGACCATCACCAGTGTGGTCCCAAACAGGGGGGAAATAAAAAAGTCCACTCTCTTTTTCTTCCCTACAAATTTCCATTTCCAAAATCATCTTGTCCTCTGTGCTGGAGAAATAGCACAGAGAAAGCACTTTCCTGGCAGCTGCCTATCCCAGATCCCCAGTACTATAAAGGGTCCCCGATAACTGCCAGGGGTCTCTCCTGGACACATAGCCAGGAGTAGAGCCCTAAGCACCGCTGGTGTGCCCCACACCCAACAAAACAATAACATTACCTTGTCCTTAATTTTTCGCCAAGGCAGCTGACCAACCACAAACTCCACCAACATGTAGAATAAGGACCAAAGGTCATCATGTCTTCCCATTTCCTGCATGAACAAAACCAGAATCCAAATACATTATCACTCTTTCTGAGCATATTACACCAAGATCTAACCTTGTACATATCTTGTAAGTCTAAAATTTTAACTTTTTTCCACAAAAACATCTGATAAATATATCTACATATTTGATACAGAATGTGAACATACCCATGCTGAACAGTGCTAAAATGGTTAAAATGTTTAAGATGTCAAATTAAATTTTTTATGCTTTTAAGTACAACTTAAAAAAATTGAAACACTGGGGCTGGAGAGATGGTATGGAGGTAAGGCATTTGCCTTTCATGCAGAAGGTCATTGGTTCAAATCCCGGCACCCCATATGGTCCCCTATGCCTGCCAGGAGCGATTTCTGAGCATGGAGCCAGGAGTAACCCCTGAGCGTTGCTGGGTGTGACCCAAAAACCAAAAATAAAATTGAAACCCTAAGAGCAAAGTAAAATGAATTATGGCAGAAGCTTAAGAGTCAGTATAGGGGTTAAGGTACTTTCCCCCCCCCCCACCCCCGGCCAGGCCCACTCCCCAAGGTACTTGTTTTATTTATTTTTTATTTAAAAAAATTTTGAGATATAGGGAGAGAAAGAAGAGGGAGAAGAAAGGGAGAAGGAGAGGGAGACAGAGTAGATAGAGAGGGAAGGAGGAGAAAGAATAGGAGGGAGGGAGGGGAGAAGAGAAGAGAGGAAGATAGAGGTGAGGGACAGAGAGAAAAGAGGAGAGGGAGAGAGAGCTGTTTTTTTTTATTTAATATTATATTTAAGCACCATGGTTATAAACATGTTTGTAGTCATAAAAAGTATACCCCCTTCACCAGTGCAACCTTCCCACCACCAATGCCTTTCATCTCCCTCCTCCCCACCCCTGAGCCTGTATTTGAGACAGGCATTCTACTTCTCTCACGATAGTTGTTAGTGTAGTTATTACTCTAACTGCACTCACCCCACTCTTTGTGGTAAGCTTAATATTGTGTTATTTGTTTATATGCAGCTGACACTCTGGCACCACCTAGTCCCTTGAGAACTTCCAGGTATGGTCACGCCAAACACCCCTCCCATAAAAGAATTCTGGGAATAGAGAAACTGGTGTTCATGCTTTGGCTGTTTGTAGGGGTACCTTTTGTGGGTTTTTATCAACCATTAGGAAGTGGACATGTATAAAAATATTCAGTATATAAGACAAAAGTTGTGATAGTATGCCTACCTCCATCCTATAGCTAAAAACCTCAAATGCCTACCATTAATGCAATATTTAGTATTTACATTAAAAAGGCAATAACAGGGGCCGGTGAGATAGCATGGAGGTAAGGCGTTTGCCTTTCATGCAGGAGGTCATCAGTTCGAATCCCGGCGTCCCATATGGTCCCCTGTGCCTGCCAGGAGCAATTTCTGAGCCTGGAGCCAGGAATAACCCCTGAGCACTGCCGGGTGTGACCCAAAAACCACAGAAAAAAAAAAAAAAAAAGGCAATAACAGGGCCCGGAGAGATAGCACAGCGGCGTTTGCCTTGCAAGCAGCCGATCCAGGACCAAAGGTGGTTGGTTCGAATCCCGGTGTCCCATATGGTCCCCCGTGCCTGCCAGGAGCTATTTCTGAGCAGACAGCCAGGAGTAACCCCTGAGCACCTCCGGGTATGGCCCAAAAACAAACAAACAAAAAAAAGGCAATAACAATTGTTAAAAAGTACTACTAGCTATTAAAGTGACATATTAGTAATATTAGTAATTTTTAAAAAATTGCCCTGAGCAGGGCCAAAGTGATAGTATAGTGAGAGAGTACATGGCCTTGCACAGGGCCCACCCAGGTTCAATCTCTGGCACTGCAGGTTCCACAAGCACAGCCAGGAGTGATTCTTGAGTGCTGAGCCAATATTCCCTAAGCATTGTCGGGTGTAGACCCAAGCAAAACAAACAAAAAAAAATTTGCCCTGAGAATCTGTTACCTGCCCTTACTCTGATTAAATTTATACAATTTGTGTGACCAGTGAAGAGAAAACCGAAATGAATGGGGGTGAGCCACACCAAGCTGTGCTAGTGGTGACTTCTGGTTCTGTACTCAGAGATCACCTCTAGGCAGACTCTTGGAACCAAAAGTGTTCCCGGGATCAACCTGGAATCAACTATGTGTAAGGCAAGTGACTTCCTGGCTGCATTATATCTCTGTATTATATCTTTTGTATATTGACATTGTAGCCTACACTGGACTCTATTGGTTTATTGTTTGTATAGACTTCTGGTATGATGTCACTGCGAATTTGTTGTATGTAGCCTTACTTGTTAAGATATGTTCCCTCTATCCTTATTTTGTTGATTTTTATCATAAGGATTGTATTATGTTTGGTAAAGCAAGGAAGGTTAGTGAAACTTATTTAGAAAGAGAAAGGAGAAAGGCATGTTTGAGAGAGAATACAGAATTCTCCAGAGTGGAAATAAGAAAGTAAAGAAACAGAGACTAGCAAGCAAGACACAAATTCAAGTGAAAAGGAACACAGGCTTGAAGAGCAAGTCTATCATAAAGATAAATTTTTAATCTTGCCAAAAGTTTGCTCTGCTCCTATTAATATGATCATATGATTTTTATTTTTCCTTTCTTCTGATGTGGGATAGTGCATTAGTGGTTTCCAAATCTTGACTATCCATTTATTCTAAAATAAATTCTATTGGGTCATTATATATTATCACTGTAATTTATTAACTCATTCACAACATGCAATTAAAAATCTGTGTTCATGAGGTTTACTGGTCTGTAGCTGTGTGTGCGTGTGTGTGTTTATGTGTGTGTGTTGTGTTGTTTGTTTTTAGTCTTGGAATATTGGCCTCATAGAAACTGGAAGAAATCCTACTTTTTCAATCGTTTGTAAGAGCCTACAAGAACAGGTAGGTCCATTTTGAAAGGTTTCATAAAACTTTCTATCAACCTGGACCTGGGCTTTTGTTTTTGGAGTGTCTTGGTTGGTTACAGTTTCATTTTCTTTTCTTGTTTATGGTTTGTTTAGATTTTCTTTTTTCCTTTTTTTTGGTTTTTGGGTCACACCTGGCAGCGTTCAGGTGTTACTCCTAGCTCTATGCTCAGAAATCGCTCCTGGAAGGCTCAGGGGACCATATTTGGATAGCGGGATTCAAACCACTGACCTTCTGCATGCAAGGCAAACGCCTTACCTCCACGCTATCTCTTCAGCCCCTTCTTTAGATTTTCTATTTTCACCCGTTTCAGACTTAGAAGGTTGTATGATTCTGGAAAAAATGAGGTTTTCCAACTTATTGACATAGAGCTATTAATCGTATTTATCATCCTTTGTCTCTCTGTAGTATTTGTTGTAACCTCTCTTTTCATTTCCTATCCTATTTATTAAGGTTCTCTCTGTGTGTGTATACTGATTTAATGTTTGCCAATTTTATTATTCTCTCAAAGAATCAGCTCTTGGATTCAATGATCTTTTGTCTTTTTTATTTTTTTAATTTCTATTTTTTGGTTTTTGGGTCATACCTGGCAGTGCTCAGGGGTTACTCCTGGCTCTATGCCCAGAAATTGCTCCTAGCAGATCGGGGGGACCATATGGGATGCCGGGACTCAAACCACTGTTCTTCTGCAAGCAAGGCAAACACCCCACCTCCAATCTATCTCTCCGGCCCCTGCCTTTTTTATTTCTATTTCATTTATTCTGCTCAATATTTTTTTAACTTTCTTCCTTCTATAGACTGTACTGCTTGCTCTTTTCTATTATCTTTTTTGGGTTTTGTTTTTAGTCCACATCCAGTGATGCTCAGGGGTTATTCCTGGCTATGTGCTCAGAAATCGCTCCTGGCTCGAGAGACTATATAGGACGCCAGGAGAGCGAACCACGGTCCATCCTAGGTCAGCCTCATGCAAGGCAAATGTTCTACCGCTGTGTTATGGCTTTGGCCCCATTTTTCTATTATCTTAAAATATAAGGTCAGACTGTTTTGAGTTTTTTCTTACCGATCTAAGGCTATCCTGCTATAAATTTCTCTCACCACTATTTTTGCTATGTCCCACATTTCTCAATAGCTGAATCATTATTTTCGTTTGTTTCCAGAAATTCTTTCTATTTTTTTAATCTAACGGTTCTTCAAAAACATAGTAGTTAGTCCTGAAATATTTGAGTTTTCCTTAGCTTTTTTATGATTGATTACTAATTTTTTTTGTGGTTTTTTTTTTTGGGGGGGTCACACCTGGCAGTGCTCAGGGGTTATTCCTGGCTCCAGGCTCAGAAATTGCTCCTGGCAGGCACGGGGAACCATATGGGGCGCCGGGATTCGAACTGATGACCTCCTGCATGAAGGGCAAATGCCTTACCTCCATGCTATCTCTCCGGCCCCTGATTACTAATTCTATTCCATTTTTCTGTTTAATTTTTATTGGGGGGGGGCCCACATCCAGTGGTGATCAGGGTTTAATCGTGGTGCTACTCAAAGGGACCATATGGGATGCCAAGGACTGAATCTGGGTTGGCTGCATAAAAGGCAAGTGCACTACCTGCTGTACTATCTCTGTGGGGTTTTTTGTTTGTTTGTTTTAAGGTAACATACCCTTCACCACTTTTTGCCTTGGGGAGGAAGTGTGGAGAGGAAGAAGAATATATGGGCTGTTTGTTCGACCAACTCTATAGGGTGCTAAAATAATATTCAGAGTAGTCCTGAGTTGGGCTAAGAGAGCTCAGCTTTTGCTCCATGTCTCTAGTTAACAGATTTGGATCTCTCTGGGAATAACCCCTAAGCCAGTTAGTTAATATTCAAGGTTGCCTGTGTTCAGTATGCCCACAACTGGAAAAAGTCTTTCTTTGAATTCAAGAGTGTCTATCCTTGATCATTTTACTATTTTAGATATATCATGATACAAGTTTTATTACACAGAAATTTCCACAGGAAATTCCAGCCAAACCACAAGTACAGTTCTGGAGACAAAATTCATGAATTGTAGTAGGTAGTGATAAACTGTATGATATAGCCATCCCCAAGCTACTTTTATTCTTGTGATTGAAAAACAATATGTTTCAGCCTTTGAAATGACTTAATTGAATTTTAGATTTTATGTTCCAGCATGTGATTATCTTTAAGAATGTTTCATCTGGGGGCCGGAGCAGTGGTGCAAGCGGTAAGGCATCTGCCTTGCCAGCGCTAGCCTAGGACGGATCAAGGTTCGACCCCAGCATTCCCATACGGTCCCCCAAGCCAGGAGCAATTTCTGAGCACATAGCTAGGAGTAACCCTTGAGTGTCACCAGGGGTGGCCCAAAAAACAACAACAACAAAAAAGAATGTTTCCTCTGGTAGGGCCAGAGATATAATACAGTGATAAAAGCACTTGCCTTCATGTGGCTGACCCAGGTTTGATCCCTGGCATTCCAAAAAGTCCCCAAGCATTTCCAGGACTGATTCCTGAGTACACAGCCTGGAGTAAGTGTGGCAGGATAACAATACAAACAAAAAAGAAAAATTTCATCTGTACTTGAGGAAAGTGTACTTGGATTTTTAGGAATGAAGAACACTGTAAATATTTATTAAGCCCATTTTTCCAATTCCTCATCTAAAGCTGTGGTTACCTTGCTGTTTTGTTTTTTTTAGTTTGTTTTTTTTTTTTTGGCCACACACAGCAGTATTCAGGGGTTACTCTGGGCTCTGTACTCAGGAATCACTCTTGACAGTTTTAGGGTGCTGAGGATCAAACCTGTGTTGGTCTTGATGAAAGGAAAGCAACTACCCACTTGTGCTCTAGCTCTGGCCCCATCCTTGCTGATTTTTTACCTCGCTGACATCCCCAATGATGAGAATGAGGTTTTTAAAGGATTCTATTACTGTATTGCTGCTGTCAAAATCTCTTATTTGGCTTAATAGGAGTTACTTTACATATTTTGTTGCCCCTTCACTTGGTGCATATTTATGAATGAATTTAAGTCTTAAATGAATGAAGTTTAATTAAGACATTAAATCTTAATGAATTTTAAGAATGGTATATTGATCCCTTCACCATTAAATTTCCTCCCCATTCCATCCTTAATACCTTTCTTTGTTTTCTGTGGTGCAGGGAGAAAACTCAGGGAATCACACAATCAAGGCTAGTGCTTTATTACTGAGTTAATATTACCAGCAATCTTACCTTTTTGTGACTTAAATCTGTTTTGGTTGATTTTTGTTCTTTAACCAGCAGTGATCAAGGGACCAAGCAGGGACCTCTACCTGGGTCTACTTCCTTCTGATGCTGTGCTATATATCTCTCATGCTATCTTTATTACTCCCCCTCCCCCATTATCTGTTCTTCTTTGATGGTATTCCTTACATTTGCCTCAAGGTTCACTGATTTAATATTTGGATTCTGACTTCTATTGTTGAATCTCTCTTATTCTACTGTTTATTTTTTAATTTAAATTTAAGTTCAATTCTTGTACTCTTTATTAGTTCAGTGATTTTTTTGGAATTTTAAAAATCATAATTTCTGTCCTTAGTAAAGTTAATGCCAGACAGCAATTGGGAAATTTGGGGGAGGCATTGGGGCATGAGACAAGGGTTCTTATAACAACATATACCAGGATAAATGCACTAAATTCCTAATGAGGAAGATGCTGAAGGAGACCTCACAGACTGGGGAGGGAAGAACACCAACAAATAAAATCCACCACAGAACAAGCTAAAACTGGAAATAGTTCTAAGCCTTCTCATAACACAAGGCATAAAGAAGAAATAGAGAAATTTATTTGTACTAATAGATGAAGACAAGGCCTGGAAATCCCAAGCACATCAGTTTTCTTAACCTTCTGATGAAGACTTAAAAGCAGCCATGACAATGATGTTGACTGAAATAAGGAAATCAATAGAACTATAATTTTTTGCGATTTTGTTTTATGCAATTATATATATATAATGTTTTCCAATATATACCCCACTATGAATTAGCATTACTGATGACTTTTTCTCTGCTCCCAAGACTTTTCATGCCTGTGCACACTAACATAAAGATGTAAATTTTACTTATGCTACAAGCACACTTATTAGGGATGTCTCTAGTTCAGATGCTTACCCTGTTCCGATGAGCATTGACTGATGCATAACGAACTGTTCCACGAAAGCCTGCCACAGCTCGAGGCTACAAGCAAACCAAGCAAATAATAATAAATGAGTTTTAATAGCAAAATACCCAGCACACTTGAGCCTATGAAGCTGAGAGAAAAGACATGTGCATTACGTGATGGACCTGACCCCTTAATTAACTAACATTTTATTGTGAATTGACACAAAATTAGAGAGTACATCCAAATCAGATATAATGGGGGGGGGGCAGGGAAAATTCCAATTGAACCATAGGCTTCACATATGCAAGGCAACAGCTTTTTCAATGAGTTCAACCTCCAATCCTTGGTCAGAAAGATAGCACAGCAGTAGGGCGTTTGCCCTTGTGCACGGCCAACACGGGAATGACCTGGGTTCAATTCCTGGCATCCCATATGGTCCCCCGAGCCTGCCAGGATTCATTTCTGAGTGCAGAGCCAGGAGTAACACTTGAGCACTGCTGGTATGCCCGTTCCCTCCCAAAAATAAACCAAAAAGGAAAACAAAAACACCCTCCAATCCTTTAAGTTATATATTCAAAGGAACAGTATGTTAAGGGTTGGAGCAGTACAGCAGGTAAGGTGCTTGCCTTGATTGTAGCCAACCAGGTTAAATCTCCAGTATCCCATATGATTTCTGGAGCCATATCAGTAGCAATCCCTGAGCCCAGAGCCAGGAATAATTCCCAAGCACTGCTAGAAGTATCCTCCAGCCCAAACAAAAACGAGAACACCAGTGTTTTGTGTTACCATTTGTTCTATCTCTTTTAAAACAAAGTGATATCTATGACAATTATAAGACCTGTCATATTAGAAAACATTAAATGCTTCACATTCCTAGAATCATAACAAGCACCATAGTACATTTGCGAATAATCAGGCTCTGTCTACAAGTAAGTGTAGGGCCATGAAGAACTTCATTTAAATTGAATTATCATTGAGATAACATGGTTTACAATAATGTTAATGTTCATACTTGCGATGTACATATTTATTGCACCACTATTACCAAATACCAAAAGACCTCCATCACTTTCCTTAGCTTATTGTTATTTTTATTACTGATGTTTTTTGTTTGGGGGTCACACCCAGCTATGCTGAGGAATCACTACTGGTGGGAGGCTCAGGGTACCATACGTGGTGCTGGGTATTGCACCCTTGTAGGATGCATGTAAAGCAAAATGCCTCTTTATGTCACTTTTGTACCACGGCATCCCTCAACAACCCCCACCAACATGGTAACTTCAGTTCTGTTGTCAGAATACAAAGAACTTTTGTTTTTATTTGACAATGTCCATTCCCTTTATTTCTTTATATACTATGAGATGAGTAATAATAAAAAATAATAAATGGGCAGTTCATCTTCTCTGACTTATTTCACTTAACCTGGCATTCCATGAATGATTTCTAAATAATCTAAGACACCAACCATCTGATGCTGTGACTCTTTCATTCAACTCAATTTGAAGATGGTATAAATTTTTATTTTTCCAAAAATATGAAATCATATATTCATATATTCAAGTTACAAGGAACTTATTATGCGACAGGTACTAGGCATAAATCCAAACATGAATAATACATGATTCTATTTTTCAAAAAGTGCAACTTAGAATGTCCAAACTTCTGTTTGTTCTATAAAATCTTTCAAGATATTACACTGGCTTCTTTCCCAAATGATTTATTCCAAGACCAATTTTGTTTCTAGATGAAGTCTAGTTGGTTTTTTTTTTTGGGGGGGGAGAAGGGGCTATACCTGGCAGTGCTCAGGGATTACTCCTGACTCTGTACTCAGAAGTTATTCCTGGTAGGCTTGGGGACCATATGGGATGTCAGGGATTGAACCTGTGTTGGCTGCATGTAAGGTAAACACTCTACTTGCTGTGCTATCTCTGGCCCCCAGATAAGTCTGTTCTTGATATTCACCTCAAGTATAATCTCATATGTTTATTAAAATGGGTAACTCCTATACTCCATAAAAACCCTCTGCTCAAAGGTCACTTTCTCAATGAAATACTCAGGTGATATCCTTTACAAATATACTGTTTTGGCAATGCAACTTTGTTCTTTACTCAGCTTTTAATTTTTTCCAAACACCTTTTACTGCCTAAAATTTTAAAATTTAAAAATATTGTAAAATTGTTTATTGCCTATCTTCTTCAATTAGAAAATAAACTGAGAATAGGATCTTGGAAATAGAAACAGGCCCTATAAAGTATGTCATTTGTCTATGATCAGAGAATTAGCAGTTGAATTACCTTTTCCAACTCTCCTGTGTCCTGCTCCTTGTTCCTCCTTGTCCTGCTGCAGGCTCTGAAGCATGGCAGGCAGCCATTCTGAACTACCTTCTCAACTCTCCTGTGTCCTGGTCCTAGGTCCTCCAGCCCATCATTCCCTGAGAGCCCTTCTTCAGAGATGAACTGTCCTGCCCACAAAGGGTGGAGCTGAAGGGGTGGAGCTGAAGGAGTGCAGCCGCGCACAACTTCTGGCCAATGAACTCAACCATAACACATAAGAAAAAACTACACTACAAGCGTGACAGTAGGGAAACAACACAGGCCAACATCATGCACTGAGAATGAAGATGGCAGTTCTGGTGATCCGAAAAGACCCAACTACCTAGTCTCTCATATAAGTGTTTAGAGAAATATGGAGGATGTTCAAAGAACTCAAAGAAATCATAGATCAAGCTGACATACCACAAAGATAGATATCAGACAACTCCAAACTTAAATAACCAGGACTGAAAAATTCAGTAGATGAAATTAAAACCTCAATGGAAAGTCTTACCAATAAAGTAACAGCAGCTGATGACAGAATCAGTAAGCTGGAAGATGAGATGCAGAACAACTCCATACAGAAGAAGATTGGAAGAGAAGTTTAAAGGAAATGATCAGACAATGGAAAAGACACCCAAAGAATGTGTATAGATGAAAATAGAAGTCTTTTATAAATAGAACAGGAACAACATAAGAATCATTTGAGTCCCAGAAACCCAAGAGAAAATACACAGGAAAAATCAACAGTCAATGACATCATTAGAGAAACTCTCAGAACTAGAGTGTGTGCAATCAAATTCTGCATGCTCAAAGAGTACCAGCTAGAAGAGACCCAAGGAGAAGCACCCCAAGACACATCCTAGTCATGAGATGAATTCTACAGATAGGGATAAAAAGATTAAGGCAGTAAGACTGGAGGGGAAAATCACAGTATCTTTAAGATTTATAGCAGATCTGTCACAAGAAACCCTCAAGGCCAGAAGGTAGTGCTGGGATATAGTAACAAAACTCAAAAAAAAATGAATGTTTCGCTAGAATATTGCACCCAGCCAGACTCCCTTTCAGGTTTGAAGGAAGTATACATAGCTTCACTTATAAACAACAGCTCAGAAACTTTAAGGCTCGAACTAGCCTGAAAGAAAAATTTAAAGGTCTACTTTAAGACAAAATAAACCAATAGACACACCAAACTTCTACACAAAGATGACATTAAATCCCACAAAAATTATTTCTTTCAACGTCAGTGGACTAAATGCACCTATTAAGAAACACTGGATCAAAAAGTTGACTGAATCCAACAATCTGCTGTCTACAAGAAACACCTGAAGAGTCAGAACATAGACTCAAACTCAAAAGCTGGAAGAAAAGTCATCTAAGCAAACAACTCCCTTAAAAAAGCTTGAGTGGCGGGGCCAGTGAGGTGGCGCTAGAGGTAAGGTGTCTGCCTTGCAAGTGCTATCCAAGGAAGGACCGCGGTTCGATCCCCCAGCATCCTATATGGTCCCCCAAGCCAGGAGCAATTTCTGAGCGCTTAGCCAGGAGTAACCCCTGGGCATCAAACGGGTGTGGCCCCAAAAAACAAAACAAAAAGCTTGAGTGGCCATATTAATATCAGATGACACAAACTTTAAACTCAGAAAAGTTACAAGTGACAAAGATGAACATTTCAAAATAATCAAGGGATATGTACAACAGGAAGAAATCACACTCTTAAACATATATAAACCCAATAAGGGACCAGCAAAATATTAAATATGTTGACGAATCTAAAAGAAAATATCAATAGCAACATAATATGGTGGGAGACCTCAACACTGCCCTGCCACATCTTGTTAAGTCAACCAGGCTGAAACCCAACAAGAATACACTAGTTCTGAAAAGAAAAATGGAAGAATGTGGATACACATTCTTCTCCAATGCACATGGGTCACTCTCCAGGATAGACCACATGCTGGCTCATATAACATACCTTCATAAAGTCAAGAAAATAGAAATTGTACAGACTAACTTCTTAGATCACAAGGCACTGAAATTCAAAGTGAACTACAAAGGGACACGAAGAAAAACTTTAACACCTGGAAATTAAGCAGCTCACTACTGAACAACCAGTGGGTCAGAGATGAAATCAAAGAGGAAATCAAAACATTCCTGGAAACAAATGACATTGAAGACACAATTACCAAAATTTATGGGAACAGCAAAAGCTGTATTAAAAGGAAAATTTACATTTCTGCAAGCATACATCAGAAAGGAAGAAGGGGCCTATATAAAAAGCTTAATGACACAGCTTATAAAATTAGAAAATGAACAATAAAGGAACCAAAAATAGGTAGGCAGAAGGATATAACAAAGCTCAGAGCAGAAATCAATGTAGTGGAACCCAAAAACATTCTAAAGATCAACGAAAGCAAAAATTGGTTCTCTGAAAATAAACAAGATTAATAAACCACTAGCAAAACTCACAAAGAAATGGAGAGAAATTTAATAAACCAAATTAGAAATGAACAGGGGGAGATCACTCTAGATACTGCAGTGATTCAAAGGGTAATAAGAGGCTACTTTGAGAAACTCAATGCCACAAAACATGAGAACCTGAAAAAAATTGATAAATTCTTGAACTTTCAGAATCTTCTACGGTTAAACCAGGATGATCTAGCTTATCTAAACAGACCTATCACTACTGAGGAAATTAAAATGATAATCAAAAGTCTTCCCGGGGGGCCAGCGCGGTGGTGCTAGATGTAAGGTGTCTGCCTTGCCAGCGCTAGCCTAGGACGGACCACAGTTCAATCCCCGGCGTCCCATATGGTCCCCAAGCCAGGAGCGACTTTTTTTTTTAAATATATATTTTATTTAAACACCTTGATTACATACATGATTGTGTTTGGGTTTCAGTCATGTAAAGAACACCCATCACCAGTGCAACATTCCCATCACCAATGTCCCAAATCTCCCTCCTCCCCACCCGACCCCTGCCTGTACTCTAGACAGGCTTTCCATTTCCCTCATACATTCACCAGGAGCGACTTCTGAGTGCATAGCCAGGAGTAACCCCTGAGCATCAACCGGGTGTGGCCCAAAAACAAAACAAAACAAAAAAAGTCTTCCCAGGGCCGAAGAGATAGCATGTAGGTAGTGTGTTTGCCTTGCATGCAGAAGGACCCTGGTTTGAATCCTGGCATCCCATATGGCCCCCTGGGTCTGCCAGGAGTGATTTCTGAGCATAGAGCCAGGAGTAACCCCCCTGAGCACTGCCGGGTGTGACCCAAAAACCAAAAAAGAAAAAAAAAAAAAAAGGCTTCCAAAAAACAAATGCCTAGGCTCAGATGGATTCACTAACAAATTCTTTCAAGCCTTTAAAAGAACTACTTCCAATACTTGCTAGGCTCTTTCATGAAATTGAAAAAACGGGAACACTTCCAAATAGTTTTTATGAAGCCAACATCACCTTGATAACAAAACCAGACAGAGATGTTGCCAAAAAAGAAAATTACAGACCAATATCCCTGATGAACACAGATGCAAAGATCCTCAACAAAATTCTGCAAATAGGATTCAACGCCTCATAAAGGTCTTACAGCCTGACCAAGTAGGTTTCATTCCAGGAATGCAAAGATGATTTAACTTATATAAATCGATCAACATAATTCACCATATCAAATAAAAGGAAAATAATATGATCATATCAATAGATGCAGAGAAATCATTTAATAAGGTCTAATGCCTATTCTTGATAATAACTCTCATCAAGATGGGAATGGAAGGACCTTTTCTCAAAATAGTCAAGGCCATCTACCACAAGCCAATGGCAAATATTATTCTCACTGGAGATAAACTAAAGACCTTTCCTCTAAAATCTGGTACAAGACAAGGCTGTCCTTTTTCACCACTCCTATTCAACATATTGCTGGAAGTTCTTGCTATAGGGATTAGGCAAGAAAAGATATCAAGTGCATCCAGATAGTAAAGGAAGAAGTCAAGCTCTCCCTGTTTGCAGATGACATGATACTATTTTTAGAAAACCCTAAAGACTACCAAAATGATTCTAAAACAATAGATTCATATAGCAAAGTGGCAGGCTAGCAAATTAACACACAAAAATCAATGACCTTCTTACACAATAATAATGATAGAGAAGAAGTGGACATTAAGAAAACAACCCCATTTCACATTAGTGCCACACAAACTCAAATATCTTGGAGTCAACTTAATGAGAGTTCCTTTCTCCCCACTGGACGCCAGCACTGATTGTTCTTGTTCTTTGTGATGTATGTCGTCAGTCTCTGTGGTGTGAGATGGTACCTCATTGTTTGATTTGCATCTCCCTGATGATTAGTGATGTGGAGCATTTTTCAGAAACGATTTCTGAGTGCATAGAAAGGAGTAACCACTGAGCGTCACTGGGTATGACCCAAAAACAAGAAGAAAGAAAGAAAGAAAAAGACATTATTGTATTAATGCCCAAAGACAATAAAGATGAGGGCTGGAAGGATTGGCTCACAATATGAAACTCACTACAAAGAGTGGTGAGTGTAATCAGAGGAATAACTACACTGACAACGATGGTGACAATGTTACTGAATGAGAGAAGTAGGATGCCTGTTTTGAATATAGGAAGGGGTTGAAGGAAGTGGTGAGGGGGGCAATGGTGGTGGGAATGTTGCACTAGTGAAGAGGGTGCTCTTTTTATGACTGAAACAACTACAATCATGTTTGTAATCATGGTGTTTAAATAAAGATATTAGAAAAAAAAGAATTAGTAGGGGCCAGAAAAATAGCATGGAGGTAGGGCATTTGCCTTGCATGCAGAAGGATGGTAGTTCGAATCCAGGCATCCCATATGGTCCCCCAAGCCTACCAGGCGCAATTTCTGAACATAGAGCCAGGAGTAACCCCTGAACACTGCTGGGTGTGACCCAAAAAATTAGTAGGCAATAAAATCATGAATACATTTTAACTTGAAATTATTTATGTGATAGAAACAAAGTGGTTTGCATCCTACTGCTTCACAAGGATCAAATCAGTAACCTAAGCATTTACAGATGACATTCCAGTTTAATATCAACTGAAAAACTAGGAAATGATCAATAATTTTGATTAGTAGACTTTCATTTTTACAGTAATTAAAAATTCTCTTATTTATTTATTTATTAAAATTTATTAATTTGGGAGGAAGGGGTTTTGTGTAGGTGTGACTAGTGGTACTCTGGGCTTCCTCCTGGATCTGCAGTCTAGAATTACTCTTACTGGAGCTAAGAGGGATCATATGTGTTGTCAGGGAACAAAACTTGAGCCAACCACAGGCAAGGCAAGTACCTCACTTATTGTAACATCTCTTCATTTCAATATATGTATCATGTTTGTAGTAAGCAAGCAACTAGTATAAATGCAATCATCATGTCTGCATCCCACCAAATCCATAAACTTACTCTGTTCTCAAGAGATGTAAACCAAGTCAAGAAAAATGATGGGTATACCAGGCATGGAGATAAAAGCTGGCAACCCCAGGAGGAGAAACAGGTCAAGTCCCTACTCTGCTAAAGCCATGCTTTCTGTACCCATCATCCACAATTGGTGCTTGGCCAATGGCCCTGCTTTATCTACAGCTCTTCTACAGCTTTCTGCAGACACCAATCTGAAAAGAACTCCAGGTTTGCCAGTATTTGGGCTGATATCACCAGGATTTTTTTTTGGAAGTGAGTGTGGGCACCCTCAACTTACCTACTTGTACTTCTGAAAGCTCTGGCCAGGGAACAAAAACACACCCACAAAAGCAGCAATATCAGAATTAGTGCTGGAAATTCCTGGACCATGCAGCCATGACAACTCCATGTATGTTTAATACTGTCAGCCCCATAAGAACACAACAATTTAGGTACCACTGTTTATCTGAAGCAACTTAATGTTTAAAAACAAATAAAGTAACAGAATGGCCCACTAGCAACAACAGTTGACTAAACCTTCTGACAAAGACTTAATGAGTTCATTGCCTTAAACTACAACTGTAATCCTCTTTGCATTTATATATATATAAATTATATGGATGAAAGTCTTAAAATATATACAATTCAATATTTCTTTGTACTTCATATCCTATTTAACATAACTAATATATCTTAAAGGTAATAAATAACAGAAGCTCCAAAACCAACCACACAGATGAATAGTTTAAAAGACTTTCTATCACTCCCTTTATTATATTTTCTTTTTTTTTTTTTTTTTTTTTTTGGTTCACACCCGTTTGATGCTCAGAGGTTCTGGCTAATCGCTCAGAAACTGCCCCTGGCTTGGGGAGACCATATGGGACGCCATATGGGATCGAACCGTGGTCCTTTCCTTGGCTAGCGCTTGCAAGGCAGACACCTTACCTCCAGCGCCACCTCAACGGCCCCCTTTATTATGTTTTCTAACTGCAGTTACTCTACACTATAAATCTGACAAATACGTAATTATGTTTTAAGAAAGTATGTTTTTGATGAGATAACATTCTTTTTTTTTTTTTTTTTTTTTTTTTGGGCCATACCCGGCGGTGCTCAGGGGTTACTCCTGGCTGTCTGCTCAGAAATAGCTCCTGGCAGGCACAGGGGACCATATGGGACACCGGGATTTGAACCAACCACCTTTGGTCCTGGATCGGCTGCTTGCAAGGCAAACACTGCTGTGCTATCTCTCCGGGCCCGAGATAACATTCTAATTATGCTACTGACTATATGAATCTGTACCTGAGATAAAATTTCATATAACACCATACCTTCCCCTCCACCATAAAGAAAATCTTAAAATAATGGTGGAATGCGGGCTGGAGGAACAGCACAGTGGCAGGGCGTTTGTTTACCTTGCACACAGCCAACCCGGGACAGACCAGGTTCAGTCCAGGCATCCCATATGGTCCCCCGAGCCTGCCAGGAGTGATTTCAGAGCACAGAGCCAGGAGTAACCCCTGAATGTCACCAGGTATGGCACAAAAACCAAAATAATAATAATAATAATAATAATAATAATAATAATAATAATACTGAAATACATATAAAATATGTACTTGAGTTGGTGATAGTATATCAACATAATTTTCCGAATTTTGCCAATAAAATATAATTTGTTAGATATTTCATTGGAGGAAGCTTGATAAAAGGTACTTGGTAGGTGCATTATTTTATAATAATTCCCTGAACCTGTTGCTATACCAAAAAATACACATAAGACCAGAAAGAAAAACACAAACCAAGGACTAGCTAATGCAGGATTAAAAATGGAGGTTACCTATTGCACTGATAGACCAGGGGGTTAAGGCTGGAAGTATGGAATGCATGCTGGGAACTCTGTTGGAGTGAGGTCAACACTGGTGGTGGGACTGGCCCTAATTCACTTTCACTGTATGCCTGAAAGACAACTATAAAAGACTTGTATTTCACAATGGACTCAATAAAAAAACTTTTTTAAAAATGGAGGCTATGCCTAGGGGAGTACTATCCAATATAATATAAACTTAAAATTACCTTTGATAGCCTTTGAGTTATCTTCCCAGCCCTCAATAAGCTATTTCTTGACCTTCCTGAGATGCACAAATTTTTAAACATTCTTCTTGCAAATTTTATGCTTTTTATTCTCTTTGTGTTAAAAAATACTCTATATTTTACTTTTATACATGTGGCAAAATAAAGTAAAATATTTGATCCTGCAGATAACATAATACAGGTTAATATGACAACCCTGACATGTCAAGCAAGTCAAATTCCCTACAAGCAATAAATACATAAAACTGCATTATGTGAGGGCCGGAGAGATAACATGGAGGTAAGGCATTTGCCTTCCATGCAGAAGGACGGTGGTTCGAATCCCAGCATCCCATATGGTCCCCTGTGCCTGCCAGGGGCAATTTCTGAGCCTAGAGCCACGAGTTATCCCTGAGCACTGCCGGGTGTGACCCCAAAAAAAAACCAAAACCAAAAAATAAAAAATAAAAAAATTTGCATTAATGTGAAACATACCTACAAATGATAGTTTGATTTCATAGTAGAAGAATGAAAAACTAGTTGCAGCCATGACCAGATATCAAAAGTATGAAATTAATTTACTTAAGAGTCTCAAAAATTACAAAATCCTACTGACATTAAAAATACTAAAAGCGGGCCCGGACAGATAGCACAGCGGTGTTTGCCTTGCAAGCAGCCAATCCAGGACCTAAGGTGGTTGGTTTGAATCCCGGTGTCCCATGTGGTCCCCCGTGCCTGCCAGGAGCTATTTCTGAGTAGACAGCCAGGAGTAACCCCTGAGCACCACCGGGTGTGGCCCAAAAAAAAAAAAAAATTAAAAGCAGGACTGGAGAGATAGCATGGAGGTAGGGCGTTTGCCTTTCATGCAGAAGGTCATCAGTTCGAATTCCGGCATCTCATATGGTCCCCTGTGCCTGCCAGGAGCGATTTCTGAGCATGGAGCCAGGAGTAACCCCTGAGCGCTGCCGGGTGTGCTATAAAACATAAAGAGGGGGCCCGGAGAGATAGCACAGCGGTGTTTGCCTTGCAAGCAGCTGATCCAGGACCTAAAGTGGTTGGTTCGAATCCCGGTGTCCCATATGGTCCCCCGTGCCTGCCAGGAGCTATTTCTGAGCAGACAGCCAGGAGTAACCCCTGAGCACCGCTAGGTGTGGCCAAAAAACAAAACAAACAAAAAAAAAAAACATAAAGAGGAAAGTTTACCTCTTCTGTAACCTTAACTAAGCACTATCATAATAATATTCTCTCAACACCTTTCTTCTATTGTTTTAAGTTAAATCTAATTCTGTAAGCTGCACCTCTAAACAGTTAAAGACATTTGAAGAAAAACAACTTTTTGGACAACCTTACCTTAAATTACCATACTACTCAAATGAACTTCAGGACAGCCCAGTATCATACTTCCCTACTCAGTTTACTGGCTTCCTTTCCCACTATATCATATTGTCCTCTTCTGTCCTCTACCTCCAACATCAATCTTCATTCAACCTTCAAAAGGCCTTCCTTGCCTCTTTCTTCACTAAGAAAATAAAACCCATGAGAGTATTAAACTTTCTACTACCAATTAAAATGCCTACCTTTATCTGTGTTCACTAGCTTATTCTGCCTTTTCTCAATTATAACAAAAGTTGTCTTACTCTTACATAACTGGCTTTACTTCACCAGGATTTCCTTCACTGCCAAAAACTTGCAAGAAGTTGGTTCTGGGGGCCAGAGCGATAGCACAGCAGTTAGGGCATTTGCCTTGCATGTGGCAGACCCGGATTTGCTCCCCAGCATCTTATATGGTCCCCTGTGCCTGCCAGGAGTGATTTCTGAGGAAAGCCAGAAGTTAACCCCTGAGTACCACTGGTAAGGCCCAAAAAACAAAAACAAATAAACAAACAAAAAAAGAGAGAATAAAACATTGGTTCCTATTCTGAATCCTGAATCCTGATGTCCTGCATCATCAATTGTTTTTCATACTTCCTAAAATATTCCCAGTTACATGGAATAAAATTACAGGCTAATAGCAGTGATTTTTGAAGAGGAAAGGAAAAAAAGAGAGAAGTTATAACTACTTCCCTGATTAACCCTCCCTCTTTAGAATAAAACAAACACTTCCAGGAATTATAATGTTTCCATTCTTCACTTCCTTTCCCATGTTTCTCCTTAAAACACTCCAATTTGGTTTTCATTGTTTTAAAAACCTGATTCTACATTGCAGATCCAAAAGGTGAATGCTGGGGCCGGCAAGGTGGTGCTAGAGGTAAGGTGTCTGCCTTGCAAGTGCTAGCCAAGGAAGGACTGCGGTTCGATCCCCCGGTGTCCCATAAGGTCGTCCCCCCCAAGCCAGGGTCGATTTCTGAGCACTTAGCCAGGAGTAACCCCTGAGCATCAAGTGGGTGTGGCCCCAAAAACCAAAACCAAAACCAAACAAACAAACAAAAAACAAAAGGTGAATGCTCCCTTCAAATGAAACAGTGACTATAATACAAAGACTGCCCATGCATTGAGAGAAACTATTCACCTAAAACCCTTCTGATAAGGGGTTAATAATATCTAAGATATATAAGGCACTGGTAGAGCTTAACAAGAAAAAAATAATCTAACCCCATCCAAAAATGCGAAGAAAAGATGAACAGAAATTTCCTCAAAGAGGAGATATAGATGGCCAAAAAGTAAAGGAAAAACAAATCAAAACAACAATGAGGTATCATCTCACACTACAGAGACTGGCAAACACTGAAAAGAACAACCAGTGTGGGCATGGATGTGGAGAGAAAGGTGGGAATGTCAACTGGTCCAGTCTTTTTGGAAAACAGTATGAATATTTCTCAAATATTAGAAATTGAGCTTCCAAATGATCCAGCAATATAACACCAGGACATCTTTCTTAAGGACCTAAAAACACAATGCAGAAAAGCCTTTGGCACTCCAATGTTCATTGTAGAGCTATTTACAACAGCCAAAATTTGGAAACAATTGAAGTGCCTGAGAACAGATGAGTAGATAAAGAGATTGTGATACATCTATACATATATTATGTAGCTATTAGGAAAAATTAAATCATTAAATTTGCTTATACATGGATGAATATGGAGAGTATTATGCTGAATGAATGAGACAGAGGAAGAGGGATAGAATAGAATGATCACACTCTTGTGGGATAGAAAAAAAAATAGTATGGTATTAATATCCAAAAAACAGGAAGACCATTCCATGATAGGAAATTTACCACAAATTGGCTGCTGAATGTAGACAAAACAATAGGCATGACATCCCTTCAATATTGCAACAATATTGTTGCAACAAAATTGCAAAGCAACCACACTATCTAAAAAGAAAAAAATGGAAGAGAGACAAAGACAGAGACCAACAGACCCACGTTGGATCCCCAATATCACATATGTTCCCTGAGCACTGCCAAGAGTAATTACTAAGTGTAGAACCAAAAGTAATACCTGAATATCAACTGGTGTGGGTGTGAACTCCCAAAACAATAAAAGTACAGGTGTTTATGTATATTAATATATAATACATATATATATTGGTTTTTGGGTCACACCTGGTGACTCTCAGGGGTTACTCCTGGCTCTGCACTCCGAAATTGCCCCTGGCAGGCTCAGGGGACCATAAGGGATGCTCAGATTCGAACACCTTTGACCCTGGGGTGGCCTTGTGCAAGGCAAACGACCTACCACTGTGCTATCTCTCCGGCCCCTGTATATTAATATATTTGCACTATAATTAAGTTACAAAGTTTACATTTCAGTCTAATTAACATCATAAAACTCTCTTAAAGGAAGCTAGCTCTAGATTTTAACTACATGATCATTTACTTGCCCCTTGTTCTCCTTTCTTTCTTGAATAACCTATTTCAGTTACAATTCAAGGTAGAGTCTATCCTCCTCCTATCTTGTTTTCTGTTTTTCCAGTTTTGTTTTTGGACCACATCTGATGGCACTCAGGGGTTACTCCTGGCTCTGTACTCAGAAATCACTCCTGGCAGGCTTGGGACCATATGGAAAGCTGGAATCAAAACCAGGTTCATCTCAGGGCAAATGCCCTACCACTGTACTATCACCCTGGCCCCTCCTCTGCCTATTTTGTCCAATGTCTTAAAGGTAAGACCTGCTGAACAAACAGATAATACAAGGATAAGGCTTTTGCCATACACTATTTATTTAAGTTCAATTCCAGGTACTACAGATGGTCTCCCCAAACTATCAGGAGTTATTTCTGATCAAAGCACCATGAGTAAGCCTTGAGCACCAACAGGAATAGCCATAAAATAAAACAAAACAAAACAATAAAAATGTAAAACCTGGAGTTGGAGCAATAGTACAGTGGGTAGGGTACTTACCTTACTGCCTGATGGTCAACTCCTTTGATCTTTTCTTTGACACAGTCACTTCATATATCTTCTTGCATTAGCCTACCTTCACTTAACTCAGTGCTTCTCAAATAGTGGGGGGCGGCCTACAGGGGGGCTCGAGGCTCCGTAAAGGGGGAGGTGCGCGTTTGACCTCGACAAACACTGTCATAACAAGCTAAGCCCTGTGTTTATGTCTCTGGAGCTGAGAGTTGCTGTGTCCTGCTTCAAACCCCGCTTCAAAAAGCTATGCAGTGCAAAACGTGCTCATTGTAGCCATTAATCCAAACATCACCTCTGATTAAAAAACCAGCTCAAATTATTTTATATATTTCTGTTTTGCAGGCTAAAGTTTTTTTTTTAATAAGGATACTATTTACAGTCACGCAGGGGGGGCGTGAAAAATGTTTTCTTCTTCTTAGGGGGGCATGACAGAAAATAATTGAGAAGCACTGACTTAACTGAACTTTTGCAGCACAGTAATACACTTTTGACTATTCTTCAGCCAATACCTTGATATTTCAACGCATATTGTCACTTTAGTTGTTACAATAGCATACTATAGCAACATGTTGACAGGCAAGAATACAAAAAGTGACAATGAAGTGATATTGACACACCTATCTCCATTATAGTGCTATTTACAATAGCCAAGATCTAGAAACAAACCTGATGATCAATTATAAGTTGGATAGGGATAAAGAAACGTGGCATATATACACAATGTAGAATACTGTTCAGCTAGAAGATGAAGTCTCACCGTTTGCTACAAGAATTGAGTTAGAGGGGGTTACATTAAACAAAACAGTTTTGTATTTTGGATTATAGATGAATTCCAGATGGTCTCTTATACGTGGTAAAAAAAAAACAAAGCAAGGAACAGTACCCAGTAAATAACAAGTCTTTTGACTTTGACTACAGAACTAAGGGTGTCAAGTATTGGAGCTACAGGGATGGGAGGGTCATGGAGGAAAAGGTCCTTTATAGTGACATAGTGACAGTGCTGGAGGGTCTTTGGCACTTTTGTGGTGATGCTGGTTATAACACTCTGTACATCATAAATATCAATACTATGTTATCTTTGAAACAAACAAGAAAAATTTAATTAAATGGAGCCCGGGAGCATTACAGACAAATTGCATTACCTGAAGTAGGCCAAAGATCTTTGCCTTACCTTGTTTAAATACTCATCCACTAACTTTCTTTTTTTAATTCCTTCTTATTCCTTTGTCATCTTTGTTACATTGATTTTAGGATGACCAGGGTGACACACATACCTAACTATTAAGCTTGCACATTTCTAGCTGTGGTGGTGTGGGAGTGGGAGGGTCACACACATCAGACTAAGGTGACTGGCTGCTCATAGAGTTGAGGTGCACCAAGGACTGCACTCCATGAGTTGTGGTATTTGCACATAAACTTACCAAGGATCACATTGTTTAACTCTGAAATTTGGAAAGAAAAGCTCAATTCTATATTATCATCTATACTCATCCCATTTTCCAAATCAGATGAGTGGTTCTACTCCAGCTTGTTACAGCCAAGCACACTGGACTCCCTCCTTCCCCCAGTTCCCTGTAAGAGAATCTCAAACTCTTAGGAGAAGGATTTCTGTACATTGCATCTTCTCACAGCCTCCTGGCATCCCTTATGGTCCCCCATGCCTCCCAGGAGCGATTTCTAAGTGCAGAGCCAGGAGAATCCCTGAGCCCCGCCAGGTGTAACCCAAAATCCCCCCCCCCCCCAAAAGAAGCAAAGTCCTGGAAAAGTACGTGCGTGGGAGATAAAAATCTCAGGGAATGAAGGCTCTAACACCGGCAAAGTTGAGAATACTGGAACCTCAACAGTATCCTTCCCAACTAATGAGGAGTGGCTTATGGCTCCTAGGGAAGGCAATCTTGGAAGACCTCAACTATTTCTAACATTTCTATCTGCTGGATTAGCTCCAAAAAGTAAAGATATCACTCAAAGAAGCTTTCCTTCTCCTCAATCACAACTCCAGGGGCTTGGTTCAAACATTTTTCAGGCATAAAATTAAGTATACAAAAAAGAAATCTCTTAATTTCTCTCAAGGAATTTCAATTGTAATAATACAATTTAAACCTAAGAGCCACTTCCAAAAAGTAGCAATAATACAAAGAGATTTCTGTATCTTATGAAAATAAAGCTAGACTAGCTCTGACCAAGAGAGACTAAGGAGCAAGACAGCTAGAAAGAGACCTCCTGAGGTCAGAAGGAAATATAAAAATATGAAAGTATCAAGTATCAAAAATGATTTAATTGTAGAATTCAATATTTGATTAGATATGTCAAAGATTTTATATCAGTCAACTAGTGGAGTTGATATCTTGGTCTGTCTTATAAGAAAAGTACAAAAGGGAACCAAACCAGTACTACTCCCAAAAACCAAAAAAAACAAACAAACAAACAAACCACACAGAAAACAAGCAAACAAAATAAACCCAGCACTACAGTAATTCAGGATAACAATGGTCAAGCCCAAAGCTGAACCATCAAATAACCTACTGCAGAGACTTATCATAACTTATTTGGGAGAAGGGGAGGACAGACTGCATTTGAAGCAATCCAGTTACTCACTAAACAAATAATTAGGCAAAGAGCGATAATATAATAAGCTGTGAAAAGGGGCACCAGTACCTTGACTATTAAGTTTCCAATAACAACTAGGCATGCTAACAAAAATAAAAGCAGGGGAAAAGATAGGTGATAGAATCTATGAGTGACTAAGTAATGAATTTAACAGAAAAAAATTTCAAAATAAAAGAAGATGCACAATGAAGAAAAATCTAATAAAGGGAAGCATGATACAATGCTGTATCAAATAAAGAATCCAAATAAAAGAAATTCTACAGAACTGAAGTGAAATTTTGGATATAAAAGTATAATAACTAGGAACCAAAGTGATATAGTACAGTGAAGAGGGCATTTGCCTCAACATGGTTAAGCTGGGGTCGATCCTCAGCACTTTATTTGTTCCCCCGTGCCTGCCAAGAAAGACCCGTGAGTGTAGAGCTAGGAGTAAACTCAGAATATGGCCCAGAGGTGTCCCCACTCCAAAAAAAGAAGAAAAAACAAAAAGAAGAATGTAACATACACGAGAGCCTTAAGCTGCATGAGAGATCCTAAAGGATTAATATGTGTGTTAAAACGAGATCACTCTCAATCTGCTTCTAATGTACTTTTTAAGTCAAAATTTTCTATGAAATTAACTGTTTTATAACTTGGTCATAAAATTGATGTCACTTTATAGGTAGCAAACTGACAGATTATTAGTATTTCTTTGAAAGTAGTGATATTAATTTTCAAATATTTAATAATAATATGAAAAATCTTACTGGTCTGACGTCACCACAGGAATTGGTAAACTGTCGTGCCAAGCCAAAATCAAGCATGTAACATTTCCTACAGGTACTAGGAAACCGACCCATAGCGAAGTTTGACTAGAGGAATAAAGAAAGAAAATGACATAATTTATAATGCTTAATTCTTCTATCTTATTATTCTTATATATTACTGCTTCTTCTTAAACTATATATAAAACACATATGTTCCAATATACTAGCCAATTATGAATATTGATATATAATTGTGTTTTTTGTTAACGACTATGTTCAGGTGAAGTTAGAAAATTTAAGCAATTGTGTCAAGTTCTAATACTGACTTAGAAAAAATAGTATAGGTATTAAGGTGCTTGCCTTGAATGTGGCTGACCCTACTGGATCCTACCACCACTACATATGTTCCCTTAATTGCCTCTAGGGCCCCTTTCTGAGAAACAGCTTCCAAACACATCTGTGTATGGCCCACACACACACACAAATTAAAACAAAAGAAGGAGTCTGGAGCAGTATTACAGCAGGTAGGGTGTTTGCCTTGCACAAGGCCAACCTGGATTGGATCCCTGGCATCTCATATGGTCCCTGAGCATTGCTGGGTATGGCCCAAAAGCCAAAAGTAAACAACAACAACAAAAAAAAACTTGTGGCATTAAATGATCACAGACTTGCAAAGATGTTTATGCAAGTAAAGAAATTCATAAAGGCAAAACCCAAATTCAGAACTGTTCACTTTATTCTAAAATGGTACTCTACTTAAGGAGCTTTTCTGATGAAGATATAAAACTTAAATCATCGCTGTCTGTCAAATAATGGCATTTAGTTAGGTAAACAATAGGGGAAATGCTACATAAATCGGGTTATATTAAGCTAATTTTAGTTGGCATTTTTCAAGTAAACTAATTATAGAAACAGATGGGTATAATTTTCAACATTATTGACTACAAGTAACAAATTTATAGTAAATGCAGTATATTAGAAATGAAACCTGTGGGGCCGGAGAGATAGCATGGAGGTAAGGCAAACATTTGCCTTGTATGCAGAAAGGATGGTGGTTCGAATCCCAGCATCCCATATGGTCCCCTCTGCCTGCCAGGAGTGATTTCTGAGTGAGGAGCCAGGAGTAACCCTTGAGCACTGTGGGTGTGACCCAAAAACCAAAAAAAAGAGAGAGAGAGAGAGAGAGAGAGAGAGAGAGAGAGAGGGAGGGAGGGAGGGAGGGAGGGAGGGAGGGAGGGAGGGAGGGAGGGAGGGAGGGAGGGAGGGAGGGAGGAAGAGAAGAGAAGAGAAGAGAAGAGAAGAGAAGAGAAGAGAAGAGAAGAGAAGAGAAGAGAAGAGAAGAGAAGAGAAGAGAAGAGAAGAGAAGAGAAGAGAAGAGAAGAGAAGAGAAGAGAAAAGAAAAGAAAAGAAAAGAAAAGAAAAGAAAAGAAAAGAAAAGAAAAGAAAAGAAAAGAAAAGAAAAGAAAAGAAAAGAAAAGAAAAGAAAGGAAACCAGGGGCCAGAGCTATAGTCCAGTGGGTAAGGCATTTTTTGCCTTGCATGTCAACCTGAACTTGATCCTCAGCATCTCATATGGTCCCCCGTGCCCGCAAGGAGTAATTAATTCCAGAGCCCAGAGCCAGGAGTGACCCATGAGTACTTCCTGGTGTGGCCCAAAAAGCAAACAAACAAACAAACAAAACAAAAAAGATACAGTGAAATCAGAAATTTCTTTCTTTTTCTTTCTTTCTTCCTTTTCTTTCTTTTCCTTTTCTTCCTTTCCTTTTTCCTTTCCTTTCCCTTTCCCTTCCCTTCTTTCTTCTTCGATTCTTCCTTCCTTCCTCCCTCCCTCCTCTCTCCTTCCTTCCTTCCTCCCTCTCTCCCTCCCTCTCTCCCTTCCTCCCTCCCTCCCTCCCTTCCTTCCTTCCTTCCTCCCTCCCTCTCTCCCTCCCTCACTCCCTCTCTCCTTCCTTCCTTCCTTCCTTCCTTCCTTCCTTCCTTCCTTCCTTCCTTCCTTCCTTCCTTCCTTCCTTCCTTCCCCTCCCTCCCTTCATTTTTTTTGCAGAGGGGTTTGGGTCACATCCAGCAGTGCTCAGGGTTTACTCCTGGCTCTATGCTCAGAAATCGCTCCTGGCAGGCTAGGAGGACCATATAGGATACCAGGATTTGAGCCACTGTCCTTGCACATGCAAGGCAAACACCCCACTTTCATCTCTCCAGTCCCAACACAACTGGTTTCTTATATACTTTATGACTTGAGAAACAGTTCAAAGAGAGTCAGAGATATATAGTATAGTGGGTAAAGGACATGTAGCTGACTTCGATTGCATCCTCGGAACCCCCATAGTACTTCCTAAGTACAGAGCCAGAAGTAAGCCCTGCACATTGCCAGGTGCAAAGTGAAAAAAAGAAAAGAAAAAATAGAAAGAATATAATGCCAACATATAAAAGCAACATGTTTAGTTTTGTTCTGGTTTGGTTTCTGGGTGGTGGTGCTCAAGGGTTACTCCTGGCTCTGCATTCAGAAATCGCTCCTGGCAGGCTCGAGGGGACCATATGAGATGCTGGGAATCAAACCCGGTCCATCCTGGGTCGGCCACATGCAAGGCAAACATCCTACTACTGTGCTACCACTCTGACCCCATATGTGTATTTTTTTTTTAAAGAAATCATCAGGAAAAAGAAATTCAAAGAATTCCTTTAGATGTAAGGCTAAGTTATTATTATGTGTAAGGTTAAATTATTGCCTGTTAATATATAATAATAAAAACTTAAACATTTATAATTTGACTCTTGAGCATCATCAGAAAGGCTCCTTATAATACACATTAAAGTTTATAATTATCATTAAAAAGTCCTCAACAAAAATGAAAATGCTGCCTTAATTCTATAAAAAATAACGATCACAATAAATACAGAAAACTACATTTGTTGTTTACTGTCTTTTTTTTGGGGGGGGGTTTTGGGCCACACCTGGTGATACTCAGGGGTTACTCCTGGCTATGTGCTCAGAAATCACTCCTGGCTTGGGGGACCCATCTGGGACAATAGGGATCGAATCGAGGTCCATCCTGGGTCAGCTTCGTGCAAGGCAAACACGCTATTGCTCTGGCCCCTTTACTATGTCTCAAGTGAAGTGTACCAAGTAAATCCATTCTATGCTTTGGCTGCAAAAACTCCCTTACCGGTTTAATGTCTCTATGTAAGAACCCCACAGAATGGATGCTCTCGATAGACTCCAACATCTGTCTGCCCAACCGAAGAGTAGTACTAATGGTGAATGTGCCCCGGGATTGGCTACGGCGAAGATCTGCCAAATTTCGACCCTGCAGAGAACGAAAGAAGCATTTTCACACGTGATACCATGTTCTAAGATTGGGAAATTTCTCACTTGCTAATAAAATTTTTTGAATGATTTTATTCCAATGATTCATATATCAAGCTCCATTTTTTTTTTTTTTTGTCATTTTGCTTTTGGGACATACTCAGTTGGTGCTTAGGGGTAGCCAGAAATCACTCATGGATTCTTGGAATGCAGAGATCAAACTTAGGTTGACTGCATGCAAAGCAAACACCCTACCTGCTGTGCTATCACTCTGGACCTATCTAGCTCCATTCTTTACCCAAGAGTTTTACCCAAATCATGATCTTATCGTTGAAAATATATTATCTTAAACTAATGCATGAGTGTTTTAGAAAATTTAATTATGAGTATCTGAGCATATTATTCTAAATCATAATGTTTCCTTTTGTCGGATGTTATAACCAAATACAATCTTGATTATTGATTATTGAAAAGATAGAAACTATAACCCAAGGAGTAATTTCTCACTATTGCTAAATAAGCTATTTAATCTTTCTTAAGGATTCTCATAAAATAGAGTCAATAATACTTGCTTCAATTATAAGTATTAAATAAGATTCATACCAAGTTATAGAATATTATTTGACATTCAATTGAATTCAATATATTCTATTCATTTCTATAAAAACTAAATAAAATACTATATTACTTATCACAATAGATATAAGAAATATATATCTATCTACACATACATATATTGCCTGTGTAAGATATATACATATATGTAAGATATATACATAGTCTTGTATTTAATCCCCCAAAACACAGTAAGCAGAGATTGTATTCCTGTTTTACAGATAAAAAACTAAATGACAAGTCATAGGGTTCTTCTTAGTCCTGCCAAAAGTGATCCCTAAGCACAGAGCCAGAAATAAGTCCTGAGAACATTTAGTGTAACCCAAAATAAAAACTGGAGCTGAAGAGATCATAAAGAGGGCAAGGCACTTGTCTTTCACAAGGCTGACCTGGAGGGGTTCAATCTCTGGGCATCCCATTTGGTCCCCTGAACACCACCAGGAAAGATCCCTGAATGCAGAGCCAGGAATAAGCCTTGAGCACCAACAGGTGTATATACTTTTCACTCCCAACCCCAAAGTGAAAAAAACTAAATGCTACAGAGTTTAAATAATATTAACCTGCTACAGCAAAGTTGTTTATCAAACCTGTTTGTCTGATTCCAGTGGTTTTTTCCCCACTGTACAAATTACCCAAAAATTCTTTGTGTAACAAGTAATATTAAGAGTAGTTCTACCAAAAAATAAAAAGTAGTTCTACCTCCAAAGGAAATGGTCTGTATTACACCAATAAATGTATAAGCACACTAAAATAAAGACACTGTATTGATACATAGTTGCTAACAAAAAGAAGTTTCCTTATACAGAGTAATATGGAATTAGTATTGTTGAATTTAAAAAGTAAATTAAAAAAAAAGTAAACTCAGAGGCAGAAAGATAACTCAATGGACTGGAGCATATGTTTTGTGAGCAAGAGGCCAAGGTTTATTCCCAGCACTGCACAATGGCTCATACTATATATCAAGAAGCGAACCTGTAACATCAAACTGAAAGTAGCCCCTGATCAACACCTGATATATTCAAATAAAACTTAATAAATTAAATACAGGGGTTGGAAAGACAGTATAGGACTTAGAACTTATGTCTAGTATGTGGCTAGTATGTTCAATCTCTGGCATCACATGATCCCCCAACCACTGTCAGATAAGTTCCAACAGGCTCCTGAGCATCATTAGGGCGGCGTAGAGAATCCCAGTTCAAAGCAGCACATCATCCTTAAGGTGTAGCTGTTAATAGCTAAGTATAACAAGGAATCTCTCCTGGCTTCCCTGAACATGCTTGGGAGGTCCCAAAACAAAATAAAGAAAAAATACAATTCTTTTCTCAAAAATTCTTTAATTCTAAGAAAAACACAAATTTACTTTATTAATACCTACCTTATTATTCAACTGTTACTCATATCCCTGTCAATGTACACCATCTCACTTTCCACACACAAATATTTTCTTTTTATTTTCATTTTTTTTTAGGGGTTAGGGTTAGGGTTCACACAAATATTTTCATTTAAACCTTGGTATTATTTTCTTCTATATTAAAAAGTACATAAGAGCAAAGAGATGAAAATATAACCAAAGAAGCTATAAGCAATTTTGTTATTCTAAGTTTGAGTTAAAATAACAGCATATCAGGGCCAGAAAGATGGCATGGAGGTAGTGCATTTGCCTTGCATGCAGAAGGATTGTGGCTCGAATCCCGGCATCCCATATGATCCCTCGAGACTTCCAGGAGCGATTTCTGAATGTAGAACTAGGAATAAACCCCTGAGCACTGCTGGGTGTGACCCAAAAACCAAAAAAAAAAAAATATATATATATATATATCAGCATAAGGGGCTGAAGAGATAGCACAGCGGTAGGGCATTTGCTTTACATGAAGCCGGGTTAACATATCTGCTGTATAGTAAATGTAAATAAAAATTTATCATGAGAAGCAAAACAAAAACAAGGCAACATTGTGAGTTTTAAAAATTGTAGTGAGGGCCGGAGAGATAGCATGGAGGTAAGACATTTGCCTTTCATGCGGAAGGACGGTGGTTCGATTCCCAGTACCCATATGGACCCCCAGCCTGCCAGGGGCAATTTTTGAGTGCAGATCCAGGAGTAACCTTCTGAGCACCACTGGGTGTGGCCCAACAACCAATTAATCTATCAATAAATAAAGATGTTTAAAAAAAGAGAAATATCAACATAAGTCGTGATATATTTTCTTTTTTCTGTTTGTTAGTTTTTGCCACACTCAATAATGCTCAGGGCTTAATCTTGGTTCTGTGCTCAGGGATCATTTCTGGTGGGGCTTGGGGCCTTTATGGGGTGCTGGGATCAAACCCAGATCGACCATGTATAAGGCAAGCACCCTATCTGCTGTATTTTTATTTTGCTCCAGGCCAATATATTTTCTTTTAAACAACCAAGATGCCTTTCAACAGATGAATGGCTAAAGAAACTGTGGTACATATACACAATGGAATATTATGCATCATTAGGAGAGATGAAGTCATGAAATTTTCCTATACATGGATGTACATGAAATCTATTAAGCTGAGTGAAATAAGTCAGAGGGAGAGAGAAAGACACAGAATAGTCTCACTCATCTATGGGTTTTAAGAAAAATAAAAGACATTCTTGCAATAATTTTCAGAGACAAAGGAGGAGAGCTGGAAGTTCCAGCTCACTACATGAAGCTCACCACAAAGAGTTCTGAATACAATTAGAGAAATAACTACATTGAGAACTATCATAATAAAGTAAATGAATGAGGGAAGTAGAAAACCTGTCTAGAGGACAGGCAGGGGTGGGGTGAGGAGGAGGGAGATTTGGGACACTGGTGATGGGAATGTTGCACTGGTGAAGAGAGGTGTTTTTTACTGTGACTGAAACCCAGTCACAATCATGTTTGTAATCAAGGTGTTTAAATAAAGATATTAATTTTAAAAAATTAAAAAAAGAAACATATACTATGAACCCATCCACTTGTTGGATATGTTGTTGAAAAGTATAACAATGATCAACCCAACTGCAATGAGCACATACAGCACCTATCTTTGGGACTCTAAATATTTCTCAGTAAAGAGGAATCAAGTACTAGTAAAGAAATGGCCAGTTCCAGTCCTGGAATATGAAACATAGAATAAAGCTAGCTCGGAGGCTTTATCTATATAGTACAGCAATAGGACATTTGCTTGCACACAGCCAACCAAGGTTCAATCCCCAGCATCCCATATGGTTCCCAGAGCATGCCAGGAACAATTTCTAAGCAGAGCCAGGAGTAACACCTGAACACCACAAATAAATAAATAAATAAATAAATAAATAAATAAATAAATAAATAAATAAATAAATAAATAAATAAAATAAGATAAGCTTAAAATTCTACAATATGGGGCCCGGAGAGATAGCACAGCGGTGCTTGCCTTGCAAGCAGCCGATCCAGAACCTAAGGTGGTTGGTTCAAATCCCGGTGTCCCATATGGTCCCCCGTGCCTGCCAGGAGCTATTTCTGAGCAGACAGCCAAGAGTAACCCCTGAGCACTGCCGGGTGTGACCCAAAAACCAAAAAAAAAAAAAATTCTACAATATGTCAAGTAAGAGAGTAACTTCTACAAGTTACACTAGGTTTAGTTATATTGCAACCAAGTGAGCTCTAACTATAGGAAAAAAAGGTTTAATGATAAGTTAACTTTCTTTTTTTTCTTTTTTTTTTTTTTTTTGGTTTTTGGGTCATACACGGCAGTGCTCAGGGGTTATTCCTGACTCCATGCTCAGAAATCGCTCCTGGCAGGCTCAGGAGACTATATGGGATGTCGGGATTCAAACCACCGACCTCTCCATGCAAGACAAATGCCTTACCTCCATGCTATGTGTCTGGCCTTCTCACTACAATTTTTTTGGGGGGGTCACACCCGGCAACATTCAGGGGTACTCCTGGTTCTATACTCAGAAATCACCCCTGGCAGGCTCAGGGGACCATATGGGATGCCGGGATTCGAACCACCGTCCTTCCGCATGAAAGGCAAATGTCTTACTTCCATGCTATCTCTCCGGCCCTCACTACAATTTTTAAAACTCACAATGTTGCCTTGTTTTTGTTTTGCTTCTCATGATAAATTTTTATTTACATTTACTATACAGCAGATATGTTAACTTTCTTCTATATCATAAAAAACATACAGCTGCAAATCTAACGAAAAGGTTTTTGAAGGAATTCACTTTAGTGTGCCAAAGACCCAAAGGTCTTTACCTAGTACAACTAGTTTCCTTAGTTTCTCCAGACTAAAGCCTTCTTGTTCCCAGGAAATGATTCAGTATGCAAATAAAAGTATGTGCTAAGTCTGAGAGAGATGCTGAAACTTTAAGTCTTTTTTTTCCTCAGTCAGTAATAAAAACCTAAATGCAAAATTCTAAGAGTCTTTTCTGATTGTGCCAATATATTGTCTATTTTTGGTTTCCAACCTGTCAAGTTAATTTCAGGCAAATCACAAACTTCCTTGAGCTTCAGCTTCTTTATTTGCAAATCAGGAATAAAAGTCTATCTCATTATACTCTTCATGGGATTACTATAAGGATTAAATATGATACAGAATAAATACAGAAAAAATAATAAAAGTATCATAGACAAAAACCTATTATTATTTAGCGATGTGAAAGAAATTAGGGCTCATATTATATTGATCTAAAATTGCACAGGAGCAAAAATATAGCAGAAAGGTTTTTGCTTTGCATGTGGCTGACCTATGTTCAATCCCTGGCACCCTACATGGTCCCCCGAGCCCTAGGAGTGATCCCTAAGATCAGAGCCAGGAGTAAGCCCTGAATACCAAAGGGTATGGCCCCCAAACAAAAATAAATTTAACTAAGATCACAGGAATATCTTCTTTAGAAATAAAACTATACTGACTCAATAAATAATGAATGATATGACTCAAAAGAAGTTTAAGAGTATAATCTACAGCAATACTAAAATACTTAGATGTAAAAAATGGGAGAAAGCTAAGGGAGACACCCCACCTCCCCACCCCCCCGCAATAAGCCACCTCTGAGGAGAAAGAATGTATTGTCGTAGCCAGGATCTATGTCTCTGAAAAACTGCTAATGAGATACACCAAAAGAAAAAGGAAGCAAATGCCCCAAATTTTTTTCTGATGAAAGAAAACCCAGAGAACTCATGATAATTGATGAAAAGATGAATATCATTTCTCCTGAATTTCAACTAATACTTTTATTTTCAAATAGTAAATGGTACTCATGGACATAAATTAAAAACAAACAAACAAAAAACAGAATCCCTCAGGAAATGAAGGGAAAGGGAAGCGAGAAAGACAAGACGAGACTCAGATTAACTAATAACAATTAATTAACAATAATGTGGGAACTGAACACTGCAATGAGTATAATCAAGGAAGATATGAGTTAAGTATAATAATTGACAAGGACAATCCTTCTATTATTGGGGAAAAATCTATTTAAAGTACTGTATTTTTCATATCATAAGATGCACTTATTACCCCCCCCAATAAGGTGGGGGGAAATGTCTGTGTGACTTATGGAGAGAATGTCACCTGGAGCTGAGTAGTTCTTGGGGTTCCCAAAAACTAGAAGAGTACTCAAAACTTAAACTCTCTCCATTTGTTAATGACAGTCATAATGATTCTTAATGTCATGTTGACTGCTGTTCACTTAACATGGTTGAAATATTATTCTGTTATAATTTATTTAATATTTTAGTACACCATTTGCTTTAGAATTTTTTTCTTGTTTTCCTCCTCTAAAAACTATGTGTGTCATATGACCATATGTAGCGTCACATAGACCGATAAATACAACATATTTCAATAAAGCTCCACCTGTATAGAACAAATATTTTGAGTTACACCTATAATGCTGTTATTTTTATTTAAATGTAGTAATTATATACTCGGATTAAAGCTGAAAAGGTTAAGATACATTTCAAAGTAACCTACCTGCAACTGCATGACCACATAGTTGAATCGATCATTCCTCCCACAGCCAATAAATTTACAAACGTGGTCTTTCCCTGGATAAAAAAAAATGAGGAAAAATGTGGAATAGGTTACACTATGGTTTCTCTTCTAAAAATTAAAAGATATCAGATTATTTTTAAATTAAAATTAACGGACCTGTCTTAACCTACAAATTAAATACAAATTTTCAACCTACCTGAAAACCAAATCCTGCACTGTTTCTTATATATACAAATCTTATTGAATGAATGAATACATTAATGAAGAAACAATTTTTATTTAGAAAGAAATAAATTAAGAGGACATTTTATATCAATCTGCCTATATTATACATATGAAAATACAAAACAATAATAACTAAGAATTATTTTAAGAATATAAATCTTGGAGCCGGAGAGATAGTATAGAGGTAAGGCGTTTGTCTTTCATGAAGAAGGACGGTGGTTCGAATCCCGGCATCCTAGATGATCCTCCGAGCCTGCCAGGAGCTATTTCTGAGCATAGAGCCAGGAGTAACCCCTGAGCCCTGCTTAGTGTGACCCAAAAACCAAAAAAAAAAAAAAAAAAAAATATAAATCTTGAGATGGATAGCTAGCTCAATGGACTACTAGAGTGCACACTTCCCAAGAAATCATACCCTAGTATGATCCCCTACACCCTAAGCACTCCCAGCTAGGACCCAAAGGCAGCTGGAACTTGCAAACTTAATTCTATTCAGAAGCCTAAAGAATTTATCTCCAATACCTGCCACTCCAGTCTTAATCAGTGGAGGAAGAATGTCCAGAGCTATCTGTCTCAATTGGCCACTAAAGTTTAGTAGTGAAAGACTAGTTAATGACAATACATCCTAAAACTTTCAGAAGAAAAAAAATGTTTAAAGGCAATTTGTGTGTGTATGTTTAAAATCATTAGTGGTGGGCCCGGAGAGATAGCACAGCAGCGTTTGCCTTGCAAGCAGCCAATCCAGGACCAAAGGTGGTTGGTTCGAATCCCGGTGTCCCATATGGTCCCCCGTGCCTGCCAGGAGCTATTTCTGAGCAGACAGCCAGGAGTCACCCCTGAGCAATGCCGGGTGTGGCCCAAAAACAAAAACAAAAGCAAAAACAAAAAAAATCATTTAGTGGTAGTATTCAGTTAAGACTTAATTTTTGAGGGGTTTTTATGTGTGTTTGGAGGGAATAATTGGGCCACAGCAGATGGTACTCAAGGATTACTCTTAGCTCCATATGGGTGCTGGAGATTGAACCCTGGTCAACTGCAAACATGGCATAATGCCCACTGTACTATCTCTCCAGTCCTTTATTTTATTTCTGAGTCATATCCCGTGGTGCTTAGAACTGACTCTTGGCTCTGTGCTCAGGGGTAACTACGATATACATGAAACTATATTTGGTGCCAAGGATTGAACCAGCACCAGCCATGGGCAAGGCAAGTGCCAACCCGCTGTATAAAAAATTAAGTTTTAAAATTAAGGATCTTTTTAATAAAAACAACTTGACAAAAAAATCTGTCACAGAACACAGATACTCACTGCAACAAGTTTAATGAGAGGAACAAAAAATTCTGAAGAATTCAAGTATATATATATGAAAGATGACTGAACTGGGGCCGGAGAGATAGCATGGAGGCAAGGCATTTGCCTTGCATGAAGAAAAATGGTGATTCAAATCCCAGCATCCCATATGGTCCCCCAAGCTTGCCAGGAGCGATTTCTGAGCGTAGAGTCAGGAGTAACCCCTGAGCGCTGCCAGGTGTGACCCAAAAACAAAACAAAACAAAAAAAAGATGACTGAACTGAAGGCTAAAGGTTTGGATAAGAGTTAAGAGGTAGACTGAGAAATGCAGTAAGACTTAGAGGGGGCTGGAGTGATAGGACAATGTGTAAGGCATTTGTTTTGCATGCAGCAACCTGGGTTGATTCCCAGCATCCTATATGGTTCCCCGAGCATCACAGGGACTGAATTTCTGAGCGCAGAGCCAGAAGTAAACCTTGAGCTCTGCTAGGGTATGACAAAAAGAATAAAAAGGAAAAAGAAAATGTATCTATGGGCCGGGAGATAGCTCAACTTACTAGAATCCTGGGTTTAATGCCCCCAGCACCCAGTGATCCTCCAAACATGAGCTCAAGCCAAAAGAAACAGCAGCCTAAAGAAATTCAGATTTAATTCAGTATTAGACTAAACAGTGGGCAGGGGGAATAACAGAGTCCAGAGATTTGTAAGCATGAAAGGCACATAATCTAGGCTAAATTTTGGAAAGTGAAGGCTGTTAAAATCATTTGTATAAGAGTTGCAAAGCTGGGCCCGGAGAGATAGCACAGCGGCGTTTGCCTTGCAAGCAGCCGATCCAGGACCAAAGGTGGTTGGTTCGAATCCCGGTGTCCCATATGGTCCCCTGTGCCTGCCAGGAGCTATTTCTGAGCAGACAGCCAGGAGTAATCCCTGAGCACCATCGGGTGTGGCCCAAAAACCAAAAAAAAAAAAAAAAAAAAGAGTTGCAAAGCAACTTACTAATACAGATAAAATATGAGGGAGAGTCAAATGGAAGCAGTGGAAATAGTAATTTAAATTAAGATTTAAAAAACAGAACAGACATTGACAAGAAGAGATAGTTGAAGAAAGACTTTTTGTTTGCTTGTTTTGGGGTCACAGATGGCTCAGGGCTAACTCCTGATAAAGCTAAGGTGACCACATAGGATGCTGGGAATTGAACCTAGAAAAGGCAAGTGCTCCAAAACCTCTCCAGCTATCTCTGCAATCCAAAGAAAGACTTTAAGCTTACATTAAGTTGATAAGTAAACAGCATCTATACAAATCAAGAGATAAGTTATGATTATATGAGAGGATAAATCATTAATAGGTTATTTTGCACTAATTAATACACAGAACACGCATGTTCTACCAGACATTTAAGTACAGAGTTTAATTAACAGAGATGAACTCTAGAAAATAAGAGCTTTGTGTAATATCAGTGGAAGTTAATTGACTTTTCAAAGACAACTGTGGTCAATGCCAGAAGAAAAAGGGAAGAAAAAGAATTTCATGGAGGAACTTGAGAAGGAATGTTAATACTGATGAGACTTTTACTTTGTAACCTTCATATTTCCAATGAAGAATTATGCAAAATATCCTCTATAAACAAGGAGAGCACAGTGAATGATTCATGAAGAACATGTTAATAATTTAAAATAAATGGCCAAAAAGACAGTTCAAAGGGTGCATGCCTCAGAACCTCCAGTCCCCAGAGCACTGCAAGCTCCTAGTAGTACTATATGCTAAGTCCAAGCACTGACCATCCAAAGAGCACGCCAGACCCAGCATGACTGGGAGTGGCTCCAAGACCTAACGAGTATTATTTGGAAGTCCCTCTCCCAACATAGAGATAAATGCTGAAAAGAAAAGGAAGACTGAGACCCAGGTTGCCAAGACTGAATACAGAAAGTGAGATCTAATTAACTATCAGTTAAAGTCCTGCGTAGACTCCAGATACCAAGCTCTAGCAATACTTAAATTATGCTGTTATCAAACGTTTTTTTGTTCATTGTTTTAGGTCACACCCGGTGACGCTCAGGGGTTACTTTTGGCTATGCACTAAGAAATCGCTCCTGGCTTGGGGGACCATATGGGACACTAGGGGGATCGAATCACAGTCCGTCCTAGACTAGCACGGGCAAGGCAGACACCCTACGCCTTAATGCCACTGCACTGGACCCTCAAACATTTATCAAGCTGGAAAACAAACAAAAAAATAGCTCTACACTCTGTACTAATAAATTTGTTCACAGGCCCATTCACAAAAATTGCATTAGTCAACCATTGTATTAATTGTCCATTGAGGAGAGATATAGAAATAGGACAGAAAACAGCTCAGTCTCTTAGGAAATCTTTTGTGGGCCACACTCGGTAGTGCTCAGGAATTACTGCTGGTGGGTTCAGGAGACCATACGGGATGCTGGAGATTGAACCCAGGTGGGCCTTATGCAAGGCAAACACCCTACCAACAGTACTACCATTCCACCCCTTCTCATATAATCATCTTATAAAATTTGAGAAATTCTCAGTACAGAACACCTCTAAATAATCTCAATAGCACCCTTAAACTATATTCTTTTTTTTTTTTTTATTTTTTTGCTTTGTTTTATTTTGGTTTTGGGTCACATCCAGCAGTGGTCAGGGGTTACTCCTAGTTCTACACTCAGAAATCACTCCTGGCAGGCTCAGGGGACCATATGGGATGCCTGGATTCAAACCACCTTCCTTCTGCAATGCAAGGCAAATGCTCTACCTCCATGCTATCTCTCTGGCCCAAGACTATATTCTTACATAGAATATACAAACACAAGCCACCCATTATCATATACATACCTTATTAACTACAGCTCTTATAATAAATGTTACATACAGGCAGTAATATAACAGACAGATGAATTCCATTTCAGTATCTTTTGACTGTGCTTTCTGTATTGGACTCTACAATTATTTCAAGACTAAAGACCGTAGTATGCAGTTCTGCACAAGATACATATGTAAGATGCACCTATAAATTTGTGGGTTTTGAATGGGATTTTGAGAGGAGGCTCTAGAAATACACCTAGCAGTACTCAGGGCTTACTCCTATTTTTGTGCTCAAGAATTACTCCTGTATCAAAGGAATATACCAATAGAAGCTCAGGGAACCACATACAGTGCTCGTGCCTTACCCACTTTTCTGTCTGCAGTCTCAAATGAATATTTTTGTAGTAGCTTTATTGAAACATTAATATGATACAATTCACTCACTTATTTTTTGGGAGGGCCACACCAGGTGACGCTCAGGGGTTACTCCTGGCTATGTGCTCAGAAATCGCTCCTGGCTTGGGGGGGATCATATGGGACGCCGGGGAATCGAACTGCAGTCTGTCCTAGACTAGTGCCGGCAAGGCAGACGCATTACTGTTCTGCGCCACTGTTCCAGCCCCCAATTCACTCATTTAAATGTTTTTACGGGGCCAGTGAGGTGGCGCTAGAGGTAAGGTGTCTGCCTTGCAAGCGCTAGCCAAGGAAGGACCGCGGTTCGATCCTCCAGTGTCCCATATGGTCCCCCCAAGCCAGGGGCAATTTCTGAGCGCTTAGCCAGGAGTAACCCCTGAGTATCAAACAGGTGTGGCCCAAAAAACCAAAATAAATAAATAAATAAATAAATAAATAAATAAATAAATAAATAAATAAATAAATAAATAAATAAATAAATAAATAAATAAATAAATGTTTTTACATTATAGCTTAAAATTGTACAACTATCACAATAAATATTAAAACCTTCCCAAAATTAGAATATTAGGGCTATAGAGGTAAGCCAACTGTGTTCAATCCCCAGCATCCTAACTGAGCACCACCACAAGTGGTACCTAAGTACAGAGTCAGGAATAACCCTAAGCAGTGCTTGGTTTGGTCCCAAAACAAAAACAATAATAAAAAATTAGAACATTAGAACATCAGCCCCATTCCAAACCTATCAGAAAAATAAATTCGTTAGCAATCACTTTCCCTCATATCATGATTCTAAGTCTCCTAGTCTGCTGAGACCATTAATCTAGTTTTGACCACTATATATTATTTTGGAAATGTCATGTAAATGTAACCATAAAATAATTAAATCTTTTATGACTGGTTCCCAATTTGCTTACATTTTAGTTTTGGGAGCCACTTCCAACTATGCTCAGGGCTTACTCCCGGTGTGGCTCAAGGACATATGTGGTAACAGAAACAAAATCTAGATTAGGGGCCAGAGTGGTGGTGCTAGAGGTAAGGCATCTTAAAATGCTAGCCTAGGACAGACCATGGTTCAATTCCCCAGCATCTCATATGGTTCCCCAAGCCAGGGGTGATTTCTGAGAGCATAGCCAGGAGTAACCCCTGAGCGTCAATAGATGTGGCCCAAAAATAAAACAAAAATCCAAAAAAAACCTAGATTAGTTGTATGCACGGTAAGTGTCTCACTCACAGTACCATCTCTCTACCATAGTCTCTATGACTATTTTCTTTTTAGCATAATGTATTCAAAGCTGATCCTTGCTGTTGTATGTACTAGTATTTTATTTCTTTTCCATGCTGTATCATTCCATCCTATTGTGTGCATTTAGCAAGTCATTCATCCACTGACTATCCAATGGGGTACTTTCACTTTACTATTTATTTATTATTATTTCACTTTATTATGTATGAACATTCATATGTTTTGTATATATGAACTGTAATATATAAGAAGTTTCATATATATTTGTATATATTCATATATTTGGGGGGTTTTTGGGTCACACCCGGCAGTGCTCAAGGGTTACACCTGGCTTTAGACTCAGAAATCGCTCCTGGCAGACACGAAGGACCATATGGGATGCTGGAATTTGAACCAATGACCTTCTGCATAAAAGGCAAATGTCTTAGCTCCATGCTAACTCTTCAGCCCCTCTATTCATATATTTGTGTATATATACAAATATTCATATATCTCTCTGTGTAGAAAAACATTTTCATTTTTCTTAGATTGATAGCTAGCAGAACAATTGCTAGGTCATATAGAAGTTGCATATTTAATCTTAAGAAGTCCATAAGAACTGCTAGAAATTTTCAAAATAGTGGAGCAATTACATTCCTATCAAAAATATTTAAGTGCTCCATTTTTGCCCATCTGGCTTTATATTTTTGGGGGGACCACACCCAGCGGCGCTCATGGGTTACTCCTGGCTCTGCGCTCAGAAATCGCTCCTGGCTCTGGGGACCATATAGGATGCTGTGAATTGAACTGAAGTCCGTCCTGGGTTGATTGCGTGCAAGGCAAATGCCCTACCGCTATGCTATCTCTCCAGCCCCTGCTTTATCTTTTTATCGTATCGTATCCACACAGCTTGCCATATTTTCCTCCATTCCCTACCTTTTATTATTATTTTTTTTGTTTCGACAGCAGGGGTTGCACACCTTTGGTTTGGAGTTCACACACCTGGATATGGTGCATATACTTTATTGTGGTGTACTAGATATAGTACACTTTGGGGCACTGGGTATCCTAAGGGCAGAACCAGTTTTAGAACTCAAGTCTGCAAGGTTGGTACACTTCCACTATCCCAAGATTCTACTTTTTGTTTGTTTGCTTTTTTGGGGGGACCCCACCTAATAGTGCTCAGGAGCTACATTTGCTTAGTGCTTAGGGGTCACTCACAATGATGATTAGGGGACTATGTAGAGCTGAAGATCAAACCTAGGTCTCCTATTAAAAAGCATGATCTCAGCCATGATCTCTGAGCAATTTCCCTACTATATTATTTTTTCTTCATAGTAATTTTGGTAAAGTGGTATTGCATTATAGTTTTGACATTTTATAATGACTAATCTTATTGAATATCTTTCTGTTAATTATATGATTTCTTTGGAATAAATATCCATAAAAATCCTTTTAAAGGAAATCCAATTTATCATACATTTATAAACAAAAAGTTTAGCCAAGGCTATGACAACTTAGGCCTTCATATTCAGAGATCTATATATATCCTGGAATGCCAGGATTCAAACCACTGTCCATTCTGAATCAGCTACATGCAAGGCAAACAAACACCCTACTGCTGTGCTATCTCTCTGGCCCCATATTAGTAATTTTTATACAAATTCTGCATGTGTTGATAGTATTGAAAAGACATACTCCTACTATTTCTTCCTTACTCTCATAATGCTACTAAACTCATAACACTTCTATTTCCAAATATGTGTTTCAGACACAAAAAGCAATTATTTTGAAATTGTGTCCTATGATTCAATTTTTTTATAAATTACTTTATTTAAAGACCATGTATTACATAATTACTAAGAAATATGTTTGTTCCAAGACCAATCTACCATCAATGTAAAATTCTATCCACCATTGTCCCCAGATTCCCAACCATTCCCAAGCCTACCCTCCCTTGGAAAGCACAAATATATTTATGTTGTTTGTTTACAAGTAAGTGGTAATACAATTATTTTTTAAGTAGCATAGTAAAATTTATGAAAATTAATATATCTCACAGTGAGGTCATTAAATTATTTCAAAAGACTTACTAAGTAATCTGTTGGTAGTTTATTTCCTGTTATTTTGTTTATATTTTTTCCAAATATGTTTAATGTGATCCTTTTAATAAATTTGCCCCTGAAATATTATTTGCACAGAAAATATAAAAGTGAACTTTATTTCTAAACATTTGGTAGCTTTAAATCCATGTTGACATCTAAACTGGTATGCTACTATTGAGATAACAGTACTGAAAAAATCTAGAGTTATCATGCGGATATGAATGTGGCCATGCAGCCTGGTCCAGGAATACCAAGCTCTGTAGCTAATATTATGGCTTTTGTAGAGGGTGGTTTCAACTACTAAAGCTTCCTGAAATACAAGAAGGTGGGGAGGAGAAGAGAGGGTAACCACACACACTTCAAAAAATTCCTGCAGATGTTACTCCAACTACTATTATACCTGGAATTTTGTTAGTGTGGTATCTCTGCAGAGCTCTATGACTGAGCAGTGAAGCTGGGCCCATGGCAAAGTGGCAGCAGTAGGTGATGGGTACAACCAGTGTAGCTTCAGGGGGGAGACTTCAGGAGGAACCCTCTTCTCCTAAGATTGCCATTTTCAGTTGAGTGGCCCATGTACCCACGATTTCTCATTACTTCATACACATCTTTTTTTTTTTTTTTTTTTTGGTTTTTGGGCCACACCTAGTGATGCTCAGGGGTTACTCCTGGCCATGTGCTCAGAAACTGCTCCTGGATAAGGACATATGGGACATATGGGACACCAGGGATCGAACCCAGGTCCATCCTGGGTCAGCCACATGCAAACTAAACACCCTACCACTGCACTACCATACTGGTCCCCACATACATCTCTTTTGAGGATAGAGTAAATCTATATAGATGGCCAACTACATGTAGCAGACATGGTGACTGCATTGTCTAAATTCAATTGACATAATCTATCTGGAGCTTGCATCAGATTCCCACAAATTTAAGAGTTCAGTATCACAGGACTATGCCTACTTCAGATTCCAATGACAAGTTCCAGGCTGTTAATCTGTATTTCGGACAGAATAACTATTAAATAGGGCTCCTGTAACACCACTTGCGTCTGATAATTTTCTAGAATGGCTTACAGAATTTTAAGCTATATGAGTTTTTTTCTATTGACCAAACTGACTTAATGAACTATTGTACATATTTGAGAGTTTGTTTGGCATCATTTCAACGAGGCCTATGCCTCTGATCACTGCCACACAGTTAACAGTTATATGAAATGCCCTGTCACTAGGTAAAGATTAGCAGGAAAGAAAAGAAGCAATTCCCAACTAATTACTCAGAGTCCTAGTGGGCTAACTACAAAGATTCATCCTCAATAAAGCAGGAACATACTAAACCCAATAGGGAATTCATGTAGAAGACCACTGAATTCATTGAGCAAAAACGGTAATATAGAAAGTTCAGGGGCCGGGCGGTGGCGCTAGAGGTAAGGTGCCTGCCTTACTTGCGCTAGCCTTGGACGGACCGCGGTTCGATTCCCCAGCATCCCATATGGTCCCCCAAGCCAGGGGCGACTTCTGAGCACATAGCCAGGAGTAACCCCTGAGCGTCACCGGGTGTGGCCCAAAAACCAAAAACCAAAAAAAAAAAAGAAAGTTCAACCAGCACCAACAAGCTCAGTAAATTCTCAAACAATAACTTCTTTTTTTTTTTTTTTTTTTTGGTTTTTGGGCCACACCTGGTAACGCTCAGGGGTTACTCTTGGCTATGCACTCAGAAGTTGCTCCTGGCTTGGGGGACCATATGGGACATCGGGGGATCGAACCGCGGTCCGTCCAAGGCTAGCGCAGGCAAGGCAGGCACCTTACCTTTAGCGCCACCGCCCGGCCCCAAACAATAACTTCTTAGTGACAATACTGTGAGGATGTTTAATGAGCACAAAGAAACAATGGCGGGCCCGGAGAGATAGCACAGTGGTGTTTGCCTTGCAAGCAGCCGATCCAGGACCAAAGGTGGTTGGTTCGAATCCCGGTATTCCATATGGTCCCCCATGCCTGCCAGGAGCTATTTCTGAGCAGACAGCTAGGAGTAACCCCTGAGCACTGCCGGGTGTGGCCCAAAAACCAAAAAAAAAGAAAAAAAAAAGAAAAAGAAACAATGGCACAGGTTGTCAGTAAAGCACAGCTAAGTATGAGAGCTGAAATGATAAAAATTATACTCAAAAAATGACAGAAATGGGGTCAAGCAGTGTTGGGAATTAGTGACTCATTTCTAGTGATATTCTGCCTAGCTGTATAGGTATGATGTTTTAGTGCTCAATTTCAGTGATGTACCAGAGTCCAACTAAGCTGGGTTTGGGGTCTGTCTGATTTATATGTAAACCAAAAGTAGGTCTAAAAATGCATGCTAATTTAAAAAAGAAACCCTGGAACATGAACTTCCTTTCTGATTCTCCATTCAAAAAAACTGGTGACCTGAGAAGTTTCCACAGTCAAATTCACTTTTCAATAAGCAATTTTTCCTAATATTTAGTATAAACTACCTCTATTTTGTTCTCATACTGCTTAGAGGGTTTCCGTTTGTTGATAAGGATAAGAATAAGTGCCTTAAGGTCTTCTGTACTCAAAGAGATGAACTAATTAATTCACAAAATCATTGATAATCAATTTTTCATAAACAAAGTAATGTAAAATTCAACATATTTCCAAACATACCCTACTTTCAACTTCAGATTCCTAAACTGGCTTTGAATTCACCATTTAATGAAATAAAGAATCTTTACATTAGTGGCCAGAGAAATAGCACAGCAATAAGGTGATTGCCCTGCCCATGGTGGCCAACACAGGACAGATGCTGGTTCGAATTCCGGCATCCCTTATGGTCCCCTGAGCCTGCCAGGAGCAAGTTCTGAGCACAGAGCCAGGAGTAAACCCCAAGTGCCACAAGATATGACAAAAAAAAGAACCTTTACATTAAAAAAAATATTTTTCTATTAAATTTACATATTGAAGAGCTCACCACTGATATATTTTCGAATACTTCAAGATGGTGGAAAACATGTTAAAAGAAAACAATAGAGATGCAAATTTTATGGCTATATTTACTGAGGGCAATATCTAAGAATAGGATAAGTATTATTTAACAAGCATATGGGCAGATTGTTTTTATAGAAGTGGCTAAAACATGCACATTTATAAAATCTAAGCAGAATTCGTGAATCTAGCTCAATTCAGTAGAATCATTAGCTCCTTCTGCAACAGGCAGAGAACTTTAAAAGAGAGTGATCTGACAATAGTGTAGAAAAAAATCATTCAGAAGAAAATATAAAGTAAAATGATAAGGCCTTTCAACTGAAAGGTTAATAACAAAAGAGCATACTAGTAATGAGTCATACATGAATTAAGCAAATTTA